>NW_015387567.1:327137-351878 GCF_001527695.2 Protobothrops mucrosquamatus
CGGTCACAGACCAAAATGCAAGAGCAACAAAAGAAAACACAAGAAAAATATAATCACAAACAATTAAGCACCAGAAGCCTTGGCTAAAGGGAATTACAACGTTCTCCTCTAATAGTTACAGCTCTTAAAAGAAATTTAGAAACCTGAGAAGTAATATAGGAGGAGCCATCCCCTAGACAATATAAAACCAAATTACTAATATTAGAACCAGAGGGATCAATTCCAAGGAGAGATAATAATTTAATTCTGCCTGTGTTATACATAGGGCAGTATGATAAGACATGCTCCACAGTTTCAACTTCGGCCCTATCACAGGGGCACAGTCGCTCACTAAACGGGAGCGTCTTAAATCGCCCATCCAGTAGTGCTGAGGGCAAGACATTGAAACGGGCCAGGGAAAAGACTCTTCTATACTTGGGGATGGTTAGAGTATAGAAATATGAAGCCATCCTCAATCCATAATTATTAGAATAGCTGAAGATCAAAGGGGAGCAGGTTTTGTTGGCTCTGGCTCTTAAATATTGCAAATCTATGTCCACAAGCCGTTGGACTACGCTAAACTGGGCGTCCTTGAGACCATAATCTCCCAGAGCATCCCCCGTAAAACCTAGCAAGTGGAGTTTCTTCGTCAGCTCCCATTGCTCTTAGATATATTCCCAAGTATTTAACCTTTTTGACTATTTATAGTTTTATTTTTTCTGACATTTGTTTTTTTGTTTATCTGTGAGATTTTTAACTATCAGTTTAGTTTTTTCTCTGTTTATTTTCAGTCCTGCTATCTCTCCATACTATGCTATCTTTTCTAATAATTTAGGAATCATCTCTAAAGGTTCCTCTAGGATGAATACCATGTCATCTGCAAATGCTTGCAGTTTATAAGTTTCACATTTTATTTCTAATCCTTTAATTTCTGTATCTTGTCTAATATTTCTATTTAAAGCTTCCAAAGTTAGGATAAATGGAGATAGTGGACATCCTTGTCTTGTACCTTTTCTTATCTCAAAGTTCTCTGTGTAGTTTCCATTTACAATCACTTTTGCTGTTTGTTTGTGGTAGATTGTTTCAATCATATTTATATTTTGTCCACAATCCATTTTTAGTTGTTGAGTCATAAATTGACAGGAAACATTATCAAATGCCTTTTGAGCATTTAAAAATACTAGTGCCAGTTGTTTCCCTGGATGCATTTCATAATATTCTAATATGTCCATTATAACTCTTAGGTTATTTTTGATTTGTCTCTTTGGTAGAAGTACATTTTGATCTGGAGGTATAAATTCAGTTAGAAATCTTTTCAGTCTCTCCACTATTATTGAAATAAAAATTTTATAGGCCACATTTAATAATGATATTGGTCTGTAATTTTTTATCTGTGTCAAATCTGAGTCTTCTTTTGGTATTAGAGTAATATTTGCTTCTATCCAAGTATTTGGGAGTTTAGCCTCCAACAAAAGTTCATTACACACATCTTTCAACGGTGCACAGTGTATCTTGAAGGCATTTATACAACTCTGCCGGTAACCTGTCTGGTCCCAGTGTTTTTTCATTTTTTTTTGTCTTGTTATAGCCTCTGTCAATTCCATCATTGTTATTTTTTCATTTAACATAATTTTAAAGTTTTCTGAGATTTTTGGTAAATTATTTTTTTCCATATATTGAATCATTTTCTCCCATGAAATTCCTTCTATATCATACAGTTTCTCATAATATTTTTAATTATCTTTTTTATTTCTTCATTTTTAAATTGTAAACAGCCTTTTTCATCTACTAAATTGTTTATCAGTTTTTTTCTCCTTGTTCTGGAACCTGAATCAAGATGCTTTGTAATTCAAGACCAGACAGGGACAACTCAACAAAGATGGGTTTTAAACCAATATTTAATTCAGGAATACTTGGTCAGAACTCACGATTTCTGTAGTTTCATCTGGATGTTGTATAATTGTCCATTTTCGTAGGTAAAATCATTAATTCCTTCACATCAACCTCTAGTGTGAATTAAGACCGTGTGTGTCCTCCGGTGATCCCATGCTTATCTCAGACAAAGACATTCTAAACTGGCATGTAGCCAGGATATCCTGTGATGAACTTAGTAGCTCCTCCTACTGACTTGTTAACATGGGATTCACTAAATAGCTAAACTACATTACCCATAAGCCATCTCTTAAGGAGACAGCGCTTAACCCTATAAATGCCAAACATTCTAACATATAGTTTTCATCTAACTGGCTGATCCAGAACACTCCCCGCTTGGAAATATAATTTCCACTATTAACTAACTGAAAAAGGCAAAAACATAGTATTGAAGCATGCAATTCTCATTGCTAATTAACTAGTGACTAAAATAGGCAAAACATGGTATCAAACATGCATAACTATAAGGTAAATAGTTATGCACCACTATAACAGAGATAAACAAGGTGTTACATCAAACAATGCATAAACACAAATACATAGTTTGAGATTCAATCTTCCAGTTCGGTCTTCTTCAGCAACGGGACCAGGTCGGTGGTCAGTCTGGTGCAAGAATCTTTGAGTCACGATCTGACTCACGTGGCTTCACGATCTGGGCCTCAACTTGGCGAACTAGTCCATCAAAACTGGGTGGGGCTCGGTGCACAAGTCCCATGGGCCAATTGTATGCGTCCTTGTCTCTCAACAAAACAAGGTCTTCTTTCTGTAGGAGAAACTGGAACCAAAGGGACTTCTGGAACAGAAAAACTGGAACCCAGAATTTTTCAGGAACAAAGGAACCTGGATCCACAGGAAACACAGGAACAGAAGAAGCTGGAACCACAGGAAACTCAGGAACAGCAGGAGCTGGAACCACAGGAAACTCAGGAACAGCAGGAGCTGGAAACACAGAAAACTCAGGAACAGCAGGAGCTGGAACCACAGGATACTTAGGAACTGAAGGATCTGGAACCACCGGTGGAGCATTGAAGGTGGCTGCTACTGTTGTCATGAGGGTAGTGAGGACTTCATGTGTGGGCATGGTTGTCTTTGACAACATAGAGTCCATGATTTTGCAGGGTACGCCAATCATGCGCTCCCACGCTTCGCCCATGTGAGATGCATGGGGAGGGTAATTTTTGGTCTTCAGGCATTTGTCAATCACTAGGTCATGACGAATACCTTCAATAGTCTGTAAGTCCTTGCAGGTTCCTACAAAGCTAGTTCTTGGGATGCTAAGACAAGTGATCAGGACGATCAATACTATGCTCAATCTCAAGTGTCTCCGCTTAGAGGAGGGTTTGAGACTGGCTGGTTCTAGGAATTGGCTAGAAAGTGGTTTCTCTGTCTCTTTGCCCATTGAGGACAAGCAGATGGTCTGGACGATCGTTTTCTCATCCTGTCTGAGAGATTTACTGGGTGCCTGAGGTTGAACGTTGGCATGTTGATCTGCAGCTGGAAGCATATAGCGTTTTGGTCTCTGTGCCATCAGGCTGTCTGGACAAGCCAAGAACTCAGGACCTTTTAGCCAGATCAATTCTGTCAATTGTGTGGCAAGGGTGAGCCACTTAACTTGGTCCACAAGGTTCTTATCTGTTGGCACATGTTGCCATTGTTCAGGGCTTAGAGATGTTTCAATCCTTTCTACTCTATTGTCTACATAGACATAGAAGTGTCTGCTTTGTTTGCAGATGTAGCTTGACATCAACTTGCTGTCAGTGTAGAAGGTGGTGGACTGTAGCTCAAGGCCTATCATTTTTGCTGTCAAGTTGGTGAGCTTTACAGCCAATATGGTACCACAGAGTCCTAACCTTGGTACGGTGTGGCCTTGTTGTATTGTTAGTCTCGCTTTTCCAAAGACGACACCGAGACTGCAGCTCTCCCCACTGTAGACTCTGATGTATCTTATGGTTGCAATCAAAACGACGTGTGGCTCTACCCGCTGTAGACTGTGATGTATCTTAAGGCTGCATTCACCTTCATTGACACATCTGAGGAAGCGTACAATTCTTTCTTTTGTACGGTGGCGAGTGAGCTGGAGACATACATGCGCGTACGCTTTGGAGACATCTTAGGAGTGCACTCCATGACTCCCAGTCTTGTTTATGTTATGGCAGAGGCAGTCTGCCCCAATATATAGTGCCTTGGGAGAATGTGCATAGCTGCAGAGATTGTCCACTATGGCCAAGGCTGAGTCATTGTGGCTTTCACTGGTCTGGAACACTATTGCTGCCAAAATGGGTTTGGTTGTCGCAAGCGTGAAGTGTTCTTGGTGTTTAGGTGGGAATCTTTTCCATTGCTGAGAATGAAGGTTCTTGAGATATTCACCTGGGTTGGAGTTCGCAGCTTATTGATACAGACCAACCCTCCGATGGCCCATCCGAGTTCTGTCTTAATGGCTACTGGGGTGCCTGGTGGACCTTTGATTCTTTCATTGGAACTAATGGACTCTGGGGCATCTCGTCCCACCATAAGTAGGATTTTGGCTTCAGGATCTAGGGGAGGGATTAGATCAGCTATGTACACTAGGTGAGGTATTTTTCTTGCCGCTTCTGGTGTTGAAATTTCGCTGCGAACATCTGGTAAGGTGTCCCATTCCAACACTGATGGTAACAGGAACTGTGAACACCCGTCTATCGATTCTCTGCGTAGACCAGAGATTTTCCTCCCCGCTGTGCGCATTGGTACTGTGCACGTATTTATTGCGAAATGCTTTAGTACACTCGGGAGGTTGAAGAGGTCGAAAAATGCAGGCTTAACTATTGTGACCTTGCTGTGTGCATCTAGTATGACATACATCTTTACAGCCTTTTCTGGTCGCCCGTCAGGATAGACTTTAGCTAGACAGACGAGGGAACATGAAGGAGGGTGCGGTGAGTCGCCACATATATCTCTGTAGTATACCCCGAATGCTTCTGGGTGCTCTGTGGAACCACGTTGAGTCTCTGTTTCCGTGGGAGGAGTTGAGGTTGCTTGTTGTGGCTCCTCAGAGGGCTTCTTAGAGTCTGGATGTAAGGCCGCCGGATGCTTGTCACTGTTACACAGGTGGCATTTCACCCTAACTGCGCAATCTTTGGCCATATGATCCATAGAGTCACAGCACTTGTAGCATATCCTAAGCTCCTTGAGCAGCACCATTCGATCATCCAGGGACTTTCTTCCAAATTCTCTGCAATTGTTTAGAGCGTGTGAAGATTTATGAATTGGACAAGTCAGGCCTTTTTCGGACAGGCGAGGTTTGGAATGAATACTCCTTGGCAGTTGCGCATCTGAAGTCTTCTTTGGCCGGTTTGTGACCTCTGTCTTGTATATTGAAATAGACGCTTTGTCCTTTGTGGCTTGGAAAGGACCCTTGTTAGTGCCTAAGTTGTGACTGGTCCATTTTGGCAACATAAAACATTTGTCATCAACATCAAGGTAATAAGGGTCATTGTACAGTTCTGATTGATCAGAAACAAAATCTGTAAGAACGGCAAAAGGTGGAGGTTTGCTGGGGTCCTGCTTCCTGTAGGACCGGGATTCTTTGTGCCATTGATCTTTCAATTGCCATGGTAATTTTTGGATGATAATCTTCTGCGTGTTGAACTGGTCAAGGCAGGCAAGTCCCGGCATGGTGCGACTTTGTTGTGCTGCCTGGAGTTGCTCTTTTAAAATCCAGTTTAATAGAGTAGAGTAGAGTAAAGTAGAGTAGAGTAGAGTAGAGTAGAGTAGAGTAGAGTAGAGTAGAGTAGAGTAGAATTATTTATTGGGCAGGTGTGATTGGACACACAAGGAATTTGTCTTCAGTGCATAAGCTCTTAGTGTACACACAAGCAATAAATGATAACTCATGATCAAAGTCATTATAAAAATACATACATCATAAATCATAAGATACAATACTTAGTGATAGTCATAGGATACTAAATAAGCAATCAACATAAATCATTTTAGGATACTAAATAAAACAATATAAATCAGATACAAGCAACAAAGTTATAGTCATAAGTAATTGGGAGATAGGTAATAGGAAAGATGAGAAGAATAATAGTAATACAGCCTTACTAGATAGTTTGACAGTGTTTGAGAATTAGTTGTTTAACAGAGTGATGGTATGGGGGGAAAACTGTCTTTGTGTTTAGTTGTTTTGGTGTGCAATGCCCTAGAGCGTCATATGTCCAGGATGTGAGGAGGTCTGTAGATATTTTCACAGCCCTCTTTCTGGCTTGTGCAGTATACAGGTCCTCAATGGAAGGCAGGTTGGTAGCAATTGTTTTTATGTAGTTCTAATTATCCATTGAAGTCTGTGTCTGTCTTGTTTGCTTGCAGTGCCAAACCAGACAGTTATAGAAGTGCAGATGACAGACTCAATAATTCCTCTGTAGAACTGTATCAGCAGCTCCTTGGGCAGTCTGAGCTTTCTGAGTTGGCTCAGGAAAAACATTTTTTGTTGTGCTTTTTTGATGGTGTTTCTAATGTTAGGTGTCCATTTTAAATCTTGAGATATTATAGAACCCTCAAGGATGAAAAGCTCAAGCCCCGCGGCCGCACCGTTACCATGAACTGCAGCCCAAGGGACACCGATGGGGAGTCCAATGCTGAAGCCCCAGGAATGTCAGGCAGGGCAGCCTAGACCGCAGCTATCGCGGGGCCAGCCCCCACTCCCCGCCATGCAGTAGCTGCTGATCGAGATGGTCGACACCACATATGACAATGTGGGCACCGATCCATCCAGAGGTTCCCACCGCTGGACTTGAAGTTTCAGGGAGAGCCGCAGCGCCTGGGGTTCTTCTTAACCCAAGTCCTCAACTACATGGAAGAATATGGCCGAGACATCCCAAACGACGAGGCTCGGATCTGCATCGTACAGGCGGCCCTGGACGGCGTGGCAGCTGACTGGGTGGTGGACCCAGACAATTCCGATGCCCCCGAGCTCCAGAACTTCAATCAATTCATGTTCTCCCTTAGATGACGATTCGAGACCCATTGGCAGACCGAAAGGCCCGTGAGAAGATTAAGACTGTGAAGCAAGGCAGGCACCCAGTGGCCGACTACATCCAGGAGTTCTAAGCCATTGCCAGTAAGCTGAATTGTCTGGAAGACATCTTGCTTAGCCACTTCAAGGATGGGCTGAATTACAATCTCTACGATGCCTGCCTTCCCCGGGGAGACCCACGCCGATTGCACAATTGGTACATCCTGGCAGAGGAAGATGAAATTGACCTACTCAAGAGACATTGCTGGAGAAAGCCATGGAAACGATCACCCCCTGAGCCGTCCCGCAAGCCCGCGGTCTCAACCCACAGTTAAGAAAACTGCTGGCTGTTTCAAGGAGGGAAGGAAGGACATCACACTGCAGAATGCCGCTTAAGTAACGCCCAGCAGAAAGCTGAACAGACACCAGCTGGGAGATCAGGAAGGTCACCCGCCAAGCTGCGAGAGCCAGCCATGAGGGGCACTGAGGCTGTTGAGTTCCCCCCTCCACCCAATGGGAAAAAGGGATCCTGGCCTACATTGCAGGAGCGTCCGACTCACCAGACGATCACTCCGAAGACAAATCCCTGGTAAGTGGACCCATCACGCCCCTCATACGGACAGTGACTATCCTAGCCCCCTCCATGCCTGAAGCTGTGAAGGTTAAAGCCCTACCAGACTCTGGCTGCACGTGTTGCCTTATTAGCCCAACACTGGTGGGAACCCTGGGCATTCCGGTGAGGAGGCTGAAGAAACTGATATCCTTCGGTCAATTAGATGGGTCCATAGCAGGGGGAATGCCAGCTACCCTAGCCACGCTACCAATCCACCTTACTCTGGGGGACCACGAGGAGACTATAACGTTCGTGGTGACCCCAGGCACTGAGTGATCAATATTACTGGGATTGGCACGGCTAAAGAAATGGAACCCCAGGGTGGACTGGAGGACAGCAGAACTCAGGTTCCCAAAAGGGGACCGAACAGGATCGCCACCCCAGGAAGCCCCTGAGAGCTCCTCTCCGGAAAGAGCAGCAGTGGGCGAGGAAATCGCATTGCCCGAAATACCCGAGGAGTACAAGGACAGAGTACAAGGCAGACAAGCTACCCCCCCCCCACCGACTACGCAATAGAAATCAAGGTGGGAGCGAACCTCCCAAAGCCTAGACCTCCATGAGCCCCGAGGAGCTACAAGAAATGAAAAAAATTGTAGATAAAAATTTAGAGAGGGGCTTCATTGAGCCAGCTTCCCCAAAGAAGGTAGCAGCCCCCGTCCTTCTCAGGAAAAAGAAGGATGGCACATTGCGTATGTGTATGGATTACCGCGTCTTGAATGCCATAAGCGAAAGCAACCTGTACCCTCTCCCCCTCATGAAAGACAAGCTGTCCCACCTATCGAAGGGAAAAATCTTCACAAAGCTAGACCTAAGGGAAGCCTATTATTGCATTAGAATTAAGGAGGGGGATGAGTGGAAAACTGCGTTCAACTGCCTATGGGATGCTACCAATTTAAGGTCTTGCCATTTGGGCTGAAGGGAGCCCCCGCAGTTTTCATGCAGCAGATCAATGAGATACTGAGGGAGCACCTGCTCCCTATATAAAGGGATCCTCATCTACCTGGACGACATCCTTATATTTACAGAGACTAAGGAGGAGCACATAAAATTAGTCAGAGCAGTCTTGAAAACATTGAGAGCAGCAAAATTGTCCAAATGCGAGTTTCACAACCAGAGAACTGACTATTTGGGCTACCACATATCAACCGAAGGCATAGAGATGGATCCTGAGAAGGTCCGGGCAGTGTTAGAGTGGGCGCCATCCCACACGAGGAAGCAACTACAAAGCTTCCTGGGGTTCACTAACTTCTACCGTCAATTCATCCCTTCTTTTGCCCAGATAACCCTGCCTATCACAAACTTATTAAAAATGAAAGTGGACGGGTCAGTAAAACCTAGTCAGCCATTAACCTGGACGATGGAATGTCAAGCCGCATTCGAAAGACTAAAAGGGCTTTTTTCGGCCGAGCCGGTCCTAAAGCACCCCGACCCAGATAAGCCATTCGTAATCCAAGCTGATGCAAGTGACATAGCAGTAGGGATAGTATTGCTGCAGGAAAACGACAAGGGGCAGCTGCAACCCTGTGCCTACACGTCCAAAAAACTCTCTGAAATGGAGCAACATTGGGCGGTGTGGGAAAAAGAGGTGTAGGCTGTGAGGTGGGCACTCCTCACCTGGCGGCACTTCCTGGAAGGGAACAAAATCCCATACCAGGTCTGGACAGACCATAAGAACTTGGAACCGCTAAAAACGCCCAGGAAACTCAGCCCTAAACAAGTCTGATGGTCACAACATTTCCATCGGTTTACATTCAAAATCAAACACTTGCCAGGGGGGAGGAATTTCCTGGCAGACGCCCTATCCCGCATGCCCCAGTACAATAGCTCCCGGCCAACCATCACCAAGCCACTCATGCCGGAAGCACAACTGGCAGTGCAAGTAACCACAAGAGCTCAGGCAAAACTAAAGCAGCCGATAGCCAGCCAAGCAGGGATAGAATTCAGGAAGGCTCTAGAAACCGATGAATGGTTCCAGAGCCACAAAAACGTATGCACTATCACTGATGGCTTGCCATGGGTGGGAGAGAAGTTGTACATCCCAAAAGCCCAGAGGATCACGTTTATGCAACCCTGCCATGACACGAAACCAGCGGGTCACTTTAGTTTCGTGAAAACGCTACATCTAGTGAAGAGACAGTTCTGGTGGCCATCTATGAAAAAGGACATTGAGAGCTACATGGCCAGCTGTCCAACCTGTGCAGCTGCTAAAAGACTGCAAGGGAAAGCCCCCGGACTGCTATAGCTGGTGGCAAACCCCTCAGCCCCCTGGAGGGAAATCTCCATGGATTTCATAGTAGAACTACCAGAAAGTAATGGAAACACAGTGATCTGGGTAGTCATGGACCTATTCTCAAAAAAAGTACACTTCATTCCATGCCCAAAGATCCCCACTGCTAAAGCCTTAGCAAAATTGTTTGTCCAGCATATATATAGATTACTTGGAGTACCCCAGCGCATAATATCAAACGGGGTGCAATTCACATCGGACTTCTGGAAAGAGTTCTTATCCCTTCTGGGGACCACCAGGGGCTGTCATCTAGTCATCATCCTCAGAGAAATGGCGGGACGGAACGTTTGAACTCAGTATCTGAACAATATTTAAGATGCTTTATTAATTTCCAACAGACAAACTGGACCGACCTGCTCCCTTTCGCAGAAGTGGCATACAACAACACAGTCCATTCCAGCACGGGCTACACCCCATTCCAAGTAGCTACGGGCCAAAGCTTCAACCCCATGCCAGAACTGAGCGCTACGAAGCCAGCCATTCCCTCTCTGAAGGAGTGGATCGCATAATTAAAAAACACATGGCCAGTAGTTAGAAAAGCACTAGACAAAGCTAGACGGGCCTATAAAGCACAAGCAGATAAGAAAAGAGTCGAACCAAAACCAATCATTGTAGGGGAAATGGTGTACTTATCCACAAAATACCTAAAATCCCTGCAACCATCCAAGAAACTAGGGCCGAAATACGTGGGACCGTTCCCCATCAAAAGGATCATAAACCCAGTAACAGTAGAGTTAGAATTGCCAAAAACCCTCAGGCAGATTCTCCCTATCTTCCACTGCAGCTTACTAAAATGAGAGCAGCAATCACTGCTATGACCGGCCACCGTCCCACTGCCTCCTCCCATTATGGTTGAGGGGGAGCAGCATTTTGAAATAAAAGAAATCCTTGACTCCCAAAAATACCATGGAGCAACTCAATACCTAGTAGCATGGAAGCACCTCCCCTCTTCCCAAAACGAATGGGTGCACAAACGCCACACTAGAGCCCCCAAACTGTTAAAACAATTTCACGCAGACTACCTGAACAAACCAGACTAACCTCTCACCATTTTTGTTTTGTTTTGTTTCTCAACAGATTGATCTCTCATATTTTTAAGGGGGGCAGGATGTCAGAACCCATATATATCATATTGCATACTTCCCTGCCTCTCTTTCTCTCGTCTCCTGATTTCATTCTCTTCTCTCCCTGTGTTCTGCCATACTCCTAGAGCAGTGATGGCGAACCTTTGAGAGACCGAGTGCCCAAACTGCAACCCAAAACCCACTTATTTATTGCCGGGTGCCAGGTGGGCGTGGCCCACTGGGTGGGCGTGGCTGTGATGGTCATGGCAGACTGGGTGAGTGTGGCCAAGGTGGGCATGGTCACCGCAATGTTGCTCGTGGGGACACCTGTGGGGGCTGGGCAGGGTTGGGGGAGACCCAGGAGGTCTCTGGCAGGTGGGGCTGTGGGCAGGAGGCTTGTCCTGTGGGGTGAGGCGAGACAAGGCGAGGCAGGGCGGGGGTGCCATTGTCGCAGGGCAAGGTGAGGCAGGGGCCAGGGCGGCTGCTGCCTGACACCGGCGCACTCTGGGGCTCCGCAGCCCACTGCCTCTGAGCTGGATGGCCAGCTGACAGCTGAGGAGGCGATGCAGTGGGTCGTGCCCGGGAAAAGGAGAGCATGCGAGGCCAGGAGGGATGGGACAGGGGGGGATGCATCCGGCCATGTGGGACCTCGTCGAGTTAGCGGGTGGCTGGTTGAAGAGGGACGGTTGCCATCTCCGGGGCATGGCACGCGTGCCCACAGAGAGGGTTCTGAGTGTCACCTCTGGCACGCGTGCCATAGGTTCGCCACCACTGTCCTAGAGGGGAGAGGGGACGGAGTGCGGGTTTATTGCCTTAGCTTCCTCTATTGATACAATGTAGCATTTTGCTTCCCTACCTCCTTTCCCTATTTCTACAGTGTAACATTTCACCTTAGCTTCCTTTATTGCCGCAATATAACACCTCGCGCTCCTACACTGTATCTCTCTCTGAACTTTCTTCTCCCTAACCTGTCAGCTAGGGAAAGAGGGGGAGAAAGAAATACAACCTCCGGAGCCTGGCCTATTTCTCCGCTCTCAAAAGAAAGTGTGAAGAGCCATTTGAACATCGCGCCACGACCAGAGCTGGACTGATGTTATCTCCCCTTTCCCACGATGGACTTAACACCTGGGGATTGGCCAGTTTGAACCGTCCGGATGAACTATGGGGTGGGGTTTGCTTGGGGATACTTTAACCCATCAATCTGTACAGGAGTCCCTCAGATCCTGTCTAGTATGCCTGCCATTAGCTTCTCCTAATAAAAATTCCTTTTGGAAGAGCTTGCTTTCATGAGTTCTGCTTTCTTGGGATAAGGTGTTGAGGTGGATCCTGACAGGGTCTATGGTGAAGAAAAGGTTGAGAACTACTGCTCTATCCCATATTTTTCAATGATGGTTTTCCAGAAGAAGAACTTTGAACATATCTATGCTGAATTTGTTACTTTCATGCCATTTGTCCAGCATACTGAGATTATTTTGAATTCTATTTCTGCTTTCCAGCTACCCTACCCAATGTTATAACTTCTGCAAATTTGGTAAGGATGCTTTCCACTTTTGCATTCAAATTAATTAAAATGTCCATTGTCATGCCACTCAGCCAACACTTAGCAAGCTTGATAATCAGCATGTCAAGTAGTACTTCATCAACATTTTTATTGAAGATGGTGCTAAATATACAGCATTCTCATACTTACACATCTCTTCTCCAAATATTCAGTATGAAAGTTTAGTGTAGTATTGAAATCTGTTCTAGCTAAACTGAAACTGGGCACCAACACTTACCTATCTGAGAAGATAAAATAATTTTAAAAGATGTTAATATTAGCCTCCTGCTCATTTAATAGCCTTGAGGTAATATGTAGCACACTTAAAACATATTCATTCTTTCAAAATGAGAAGGTGCATAGTAAACCTAAAGCATCAGCAGTTGCATTCAGAAGACAGAAATAAATGTCAACAATGGGGTTTAGCAATTTCAAGCAATCCCAAAGTGTTCTTTCAAATGTGGTGAACTTTGTCAACTTCTGCACTTATTCTTGCTTTTTGTGTTTTTATTGGTGGGATGAAAAGCACTTCACTAAGTTTCTTTGCTGCTTTATGAATCTTCTGCCCATCTTCCTCTTGTTGCTGCTTTAGCTGTGCCTTCAATCTTGCTTCTTTCTTTTTTAGAAAGTTGATCACATCAGTGACAGTGATTCCTTCTCTAATGGCTTTGGTAGGTGCTGCTGTTCTAATAGTATTCATTTTACTGTCCTTTAAACACTTTCTCTTATAAACTAGTCTATATGGATCATGCAGTTTATTGCTTCTACAGGTACTATTATTGCATTTAAGATCAGAGAGTTTCAGCTCCACAATTTCTTGCACTTTTCTTACAGCCATGCAGAAATCCTCCTCTCCTTCTTTTTCTTTCCTTGTTCTGACCTATAAAAAGGAAATTGTAATTAGATTGGTAAATGTAGACTGTACAACTGCAAGGATGGCATAGATACCATCATATCTACACCAGCCCCCACAAATTCTTATTATTGGAAAAATGGTGCCATGTTTCCTCTTCTGTTCTGTTTCTGTTTATACACAATACTTTTTTGCTATCTGAAATTTTCACATATGCACAATTTGTGGCTGTTGCACCTGGCATTCAGAAACAGGAGTCCCTCTGTGAGGAAAATGGGCAGTTTTAAATTTGATACGTAAATAAAATTAAAAATAAAGATGTACAAAACATACATTATGAAGTTATAATAATTTCCTATTATCATATTAGAGCAAAGGTAACATATTTTTGTTAGTAATATGCACTGATTGCCACTTCAGAGTTTAAAGCAAAAAAAAAAAAATATGCAGAGCTGAATGTTTTTGAAGTCTGAATAAATTACTTTTGTGTTCTGATTAGTTGGCAGTTTTCAACCACATTATTTCAGACACCGTATTAGGACAGCTATTTTTTCCTTTCTTCCAGCCTAACCATCATGTCCCTGCTGTTATTGGTTTAAATAAGATGGAGGATGAGGTAGTGCTTTGCAGAGGGAATAACATGGTTGCGGGGGCAGGGGAGAGAAGCTTACAGCTGAAAAATTGCTGCTCTGTCTGGTTAGTTACTATTGTTTTAAAAATTCATTGCCATAGGAAAGTTAAAAATGTATGCTGATATATATTGTGTGCTGTTCTTATTGTGGAGCAAAGGATGCCCACCACACAACATGGAGGTATATTTATGTGTATAGCAGTATTTAATGCACAAATCTTGTATAGCTATTGAGATTACATAAATGAAAATGCAATGCTTATTTACTTGATTTATTAAGGTTGAGTCTATGTGCTTATACTCTACATCTCTTGTGTCCTGTGAGCTTCCAGGGTTCATTTTAAAACTTCAAGATTTAAAAGTTATTCAAATTATTTATTAAAGATATTTCTGCACTCCAAATGATACAAGTCAGGGTGGTAGACAGAATTCCAAGAGCAATCTCCCAAATACAGTAATTCATAACAATAAGCAATCTGGAAGAAGTATACGATCTACAATCCATCTATGATCCATTTCAGTTAGCTTTCAGGCTGGGTCATAGCACTGAAATGGCTTTGGTCACAGTGGATGACCTTTGATTGGCTCAGGATGGGTGCAATGCATCTACCATAGCCTTCTTTGACTCTCAGCTTCCTTTGATTTCATTGACTATGGTATTCTACTGTATCAGGTTAGGAGAATGGGAGTGACCTTTTTGCAGTAGTTCTCCTCTTTTCACCATGGTGGGTTCCAGTTGATGTTTGTTGGGGTGATACGTCTAGTCCCTGTTACAGGGTGCTTCAAGGATCTATTTTTCTGCACTTTTCTTTAACAGCTACATGAAATCATTGGGAGACCATCTGCCAGTATAGAGTACAGTATCATTAGTAGGTTGATGATACTCAATTGTATATCTATACCTCGCTAAGCTGATGAAGGCCTGGTGTCTGGAGGTTGTAAAGACCTAAATGGAGAACAAGCTCTGGCTTAAAACTCTTCAAAAACAGAGTGGCTGTGGATTTTGGGCCCCTGGACTTCTAGAATCGGAAAGTTTCCATCCTTCTATTTTTTACGTGAGGTAGAACCTATGTTGTGCCATGCATTTATGAAGTGGTTGTTCAGATCTGCATATGTCTCATTTCATTTTATTGCATATATCACATTGCTCAACTTGTTTCTGGGTGTTTTATACTTAGGGTGGAGAAACTTCTGCATTAGTGTATTCTTGGGTTTAAAGTGTGCATGTATATTGTGTTGGTTGAAAATCCTCCTGAGTTTTTCAGATATTCCTGCAATATATGGAATGACAATGTTGCTTCGTTTGTTGTTGTCTTCTTTGTCTGTTATGGAGGAGCTCCTGCTCGTGTTTTTTTTTTTATTTGATGAAGGCCCAGTTAGGATAGCCACAAGTTCTGAGGGTTTCCTGCATGTGTTTTAGTTATTTTTCTTAACAAGTAGGCAAACTTTTAGCCTAGTTGTGTAGGGTTCTGATCACTCCCATTTTGTGCTCCAGTGGGAGGTAAGTATCAAAATCTAAAAACTGTTCTGTATGTGTATGTGTGTGTGTGTTGGGGGGAGGTTCTGTAAACTTCAGTGTTAAGGCCTCTGTCTTCTTAAAGTGCATTGCACAGTCCAGGAAAGCCCAACTATTTTCCTTAACATCTTCCCCTGTGAGCTTAATATATCTGTCCACAGAGTTGATGTTTGGTGAAGGCTTTTAAAAATGTTTTGGATGAAACTAGAGTTTTCATCATTTCTTTGATTGCTAGCTGGTGTTCATGGATGCGTTCTGCTAATCTTCTGTTTGTCCTACATAGTAGCTGCTGCAGTTTTTACACTGTATGTTGTAGATAACTACTATTTTTTCTTCTGGGGCTGCTGGGTCTTTTGGCTTACTTAGGATGTTTTGGAAGGCTTTAATTGTTTTTATATTATGCTGATGCGATGTTGATGGTTTCTGAGATATTTTTCATGTATGGCAGTGTTACCCTTTTTGCACCTTGTGCTGATTGTGCTATATTGGGTTAGGCCAGTGGTTCTCAACCTGTGGGTTGCGACCCCTTTGGGGGTCAAACGACCCTTTTACAGGGGTCGCCTAAGACCATCGGAAAACACATAATTACATATAATGCTTTAATTATGTTCAATTTGTAACAATGAAAATACATCCTGCATATCAGATATTTACATTACGATTCATAACAGTAGCAAAATTACAGTTATGATGTAGCAATGAAAATAATTTTATGGTGGGGGGTCACCACAACATGAGGAACTGTATTAAATGGTCGCGGCATTAGGAAGGTTGAGAACCAGTGGGTTAGGCACTTTTTGATGAAGTTGCTTAGATATCCATTTTGTTGGAAGATGCTGTAAATATGATCTGTTTCCTTTTTTTGATGTTCAGAGTTGCTGCAGTGTTTTGTACTTGACTAAATATTATTCTTACACAGCTTCTCTTGTGAGAGGTTGAGTTATTACTTTGGTAGCAGAGCACTTGGCTGGTGTAAGTGGCTTTTCAGTAGACTGTGCTTCTAATTTGCCATCACAGGCTCTGCTGATAAGGATATCCAGGAATGGTAGCATAGTTATTTTCTTCTTTCCTTGTGAATTGTATTCCTTTGTCGATGGTTTTGTTTGTGTTTTCTACTTCTACCCTTTTATTATGGTAAAGGTGTCATCTACATACCTAATGCATATTTTGGGTTGTTTGAGTCCATGTGAATACCTTTGTTTTGTTGATACATTTGATTATGAAATTGAAGATATGTGGTTAGGCAGAGGTTGATAAAATCCATGATTCTGGATATTTTAATCTTGGTGTATTTGGTTAGGTCAGGTGTCCTGTGCACCAATGGTGTCATGGATTCTTTGGCTAATTCTGGATCTATGGATGTGAAACTGTGACATCAAATGAGACCATAATTTCAGCCTCATCTATTGATTCTTTGGAGGCACTACAATAGGGAGTTGATGGAGTTGCTAACACCCCCAGTGGATGGAGTATTTTCTTCCCCCTGTGAGATGCCCAAGCTTTTTTGTTAATTCTTCTGTTATATTATCGGTGGGGTCCCTGGTAATAATAAAATTGTATGGAGAGATATGTCAGGCTTATGTTTTTTTGGGCACCCATAGAAGCATGGAAGAATGTGTCCACTGCTTCTCATATGCCACTGTTCCTCTTTGTTAATTTAGCCTTTCTTGGTGAGATCACTGAGAGTTCTCTTGTTCCAATTGTCTAGTTTCTGCATTGGATTGGTGTTCACCAGGAGTAAATTTCTTTGTCTTCTAGTAATTCTTCACATTTTGGCCTGTCCATAACTGTAGTTCAGTCTTTGTCTGCTGGTAGGATGATGATAATCTGGTCCTTTTTTAGATTTTGGAAGATTGATATGTCCTCTGCTGCAGCTACTTTTGTTCTTGTTTTCAGTGGTATAATGGTTTATCTGATGTTTTCTTGGATCTCTGTGGTTTTAAATGCTCCTTCTAAGGCTGCAAAGAATTCTAGTTGATCAGTAGCAGTGCTTTTTTTGTAGAAAAAAAAAGGTACCGGAACTCACACACGTCATATAGCCCACCTTGCTTACCCTACAAGGTTCCATCCAAAAAAGGTACCAGAACTCCGTTCTGGGCGTTCTATGACAAAAAAAGCCCCAATCAGTAGTATTTATGTTATCATTGAGGCCTTTTTATAGAATATTGTGTTCTGCGGTAGATAGCAGACAGTTGGATATGTTGACCACCTATTTGGGTTCTTGTGCCTCTTGATTCTGGGATTTGTTTTGTAATGTGATTTTCCTTTTTCTAGCATCTCTCTGGGAAGTAGTTGATAGTGGTTGTTAAACCTTTCTATGTACTCTGGTGTGATGGCCTGTTCTAATTGCTCCTTGAGGGTTGCCATAGTGTGCTGATATTTGTTTAGTCTAAGATGTGCATCTGTGATCATGAGCCATATTGTTTATGCCCACTTTTTAGGGCTATTTTCTATCCAGGTGTGCAGTTTATTGAAGGTTTGTATTGACACTAGTAGGTATCAAAATATTGGAGTTTTGTAAGTTCATTTTCAATACTCTATATTAATTTATACTATACACTGTATAAATTGTATATACATATGTGTGTGTGTGTGTGTGTACACACACATTTGATAATGCTAGTAAGTCACAATCTTGAATGTATGCAAATGTATTCCTTCATTAGCAAAAACCATAGCTTAAACTTCCCACCCAGAAGGTTGAAAACAGATTAGCATTAGAAGTCGAAAAAGAGGAAGTCTTAATCCCAACTGGATTTCTAACAGATCTTACCTTTCCATAGCAAGCCAGTTTCCTGAGGGTTCTATGCTCACGTAACTCCTGGCACAGACTCAGAAGATCTTTCTTACATTTGTCAAGTTCTTCAATAATTCTGCTGACACCATGGCATCCCAGGTCAGTACCTGGCAAAAGACAGCCCTTGTAACACATAGTCTGGTTCTGGGTATCTTCTGTTACCATATCTAAAACTGTCCCCTGCGAGGGAGGAGGGAAATTCAATGTATTATTTATCCTACAAAATATAAAGTATATCTAGTTCTATCTGAAGATTATACCAGACAAATAAATGTAAATTATGGTATGCGGATTTCTTCAATAGAACAGATTCAACTAGAAAATATTGGAAAATGAGCATTACTAGAACAAAGATTTCCCCAACAAGTAATATTACAATTGATCTTATTATATTATAGTTCAATACATGGATGTGTATCACATCCAGAATTTGGGTTTCTTCTTGCAAAAAGTCTTTATTGTAGTTTTATAGGATTTCGAAATTAGAACAGGATTTTATCTATATGGATAGAATTTATGTAATTAAGAATTTCATTCTGTAATTTATTATTTGCTTAAAGCTTACTCATGATTTTCAGGCTTCTAAAACAATATAATTACGATATCTCACACAATTGATATCATGAACAAGTAATCCAAACCTAAAGTATGTAATATATGCTAATTATATTATGTGAAGTATTTGACATGCATCTCTGTTTTAGTGTCTTTGGACTAGTTTCCTCTAAAACGTAAACCAAATATTTGATTAATTGTTGTCTACAAGACTCACCAATTGCAACCAGGTACAGAACAGGAAGGCAAATCAGAACAAGGCAAACAAAAACCATCCTTAAAGCACATGCAAACACCCAGTATTCCAACTGGAACGCCTGTTTATACACATTTATACACAAATCGAATACTAATTACCTAGGAAATTTCCTTCATTTTAGTAACAAAATTTAAGACCCTAAAAAACATTCTATATAGATAGCAAATTATCAATTGCTTTTAACCTCAATGAGAGCTCTAACTCAAATATAGTATATTGACAAGAATTAGGCAATTGACAAATTCCTAACTGATAGCTACACTGATAATTTTGTTCAATTTTGTAGAGGGAATTTTTATAAACTAATCTTGGCTGAAAGTATGTCACTTTTTATAAACCACATTATTGAGCTATACCATCCAATGCCAATAAAGGGATTCCATAGGCTTCCACTTCAAAAATGCTTCTAGACGGGAGCAATCAGATTCCACAAAATGCAGCAACTGAAGAAATGAAGAACAAAGTATATTTAATTATTGCAATATAACAGAAAGTAATATGGTCTCTGTAAGGTAATAGGCATGTCTACCAGTGTAAGCTTTAGAGATCCCTGTTAAATGAGCAACATACTCCCAACTGCAAAGCAATTCTACGTGTATAATAAAACTACAGCATAAGAATTCTGAGCAAGAATTCTCCCTCCCCCCCATCCCTCTAGGAAATAGCCACAGAAGAGTTGCAGCTTTGTTCTTCTGAATTTCCTTGGCTATGGTAAAAGCAAAAAAAAAAAAAAAGTCCCTCACCCTACCTCTGTTCTCATATCACAATGAGGTAAAATATTCAAGGACTCAGAAAAAGATACAAGTCATACAAACCTATACGTGCAATGAGGATTTAGACTCAAAGGATGTTTGAGGATTGATTTTAGTTAGTATATATTCAAACCGCAGTTTTCTTTAAGCTAGCATTTTCTTGAAAACTAATCACCATCTTTTTTTAAAGCCAAATCCCATTCATGTATTTTAATAAACTCTAAATTGTACAGTAGGTATCTGGTTCAACAGAGTAACTGTGAGAGGATCAAGGAGTCCTAGTGGACAATCATTCAAATATGAGCCATTAGTGTGCTACAGATGCCAAAAAGGCCAAAAAGGCAGAGGGATAGTATCAAGATCACATGAAGTGCTAGTACAGTTTTATATTGCACTGGTAAAACCACACTTGCATCCAGTTTTGATCATCACAATACAAAAAAGATGTTGAGACTCTATAAAGAGTGCAACAAAGAGCAACAAAGATGATTAAGGGGACTGGAGGATAAAATATATGATGAATGGTTGCAAGAGTTGGGCATATCTAGTCTAATGAGAAAGACTAGGGGTAACTTGATAGCAGTCTTCCAATATTTGAGGGGCTACCACAGAGGGGAGAGGATCGACCTATTCTCCAAAGCACCTAAGGGCAGGACAAGAAAGAATGGTTGGAAACTTATCAAAGAGAGAGCCAACCTAGAACTAAGAAGAAATTTCCTGACAGTGAAAACAATTAATCAGTGGAATGGCTTGTCTTCAGAAGTTGTGGGTGCTTCATTACTGGAGGTTTTTAAGAAGAGATTGGACAGCCATTTGTCCAGAATGACATTGGGTCTTCTGCTTGAGCAGAGGGTGGGACTAGAAGACCTTGAAGGCCCCTGCCAATTCTGTTATCCTGTTACTGAATTTTAAGTTGGTATTTCTGGTGTCAATTGGTCTCTGTTGGGATTGGCTTGTAACCTGATAACGCGCCTCAGACGGTGTAGACTTCTCCAGACTGACTACTAGATCCTTGCTAAAGAATATGTATTTCAATTAGCAGAAAGGCGAAAGCAGCTTCTTTCTTCTGAACTTGTTTGTATATCGCTGGTTGAGGAAAAAGAAAGAAGACAACTTTTAACTATTAGCTGAAGACATAATTTCTGCATCATCCCGGGTTATCCCAGTTAGATGTGATAAACCCAGTGATGAGAATTTTACATCTGTAATTGTGGAGAAAAACGCACGTGCAGCAAATTGCCATGCTTCCCCCCCCCCCACAAACCTCATAACTTTTTGATACCCTTTGTCCCAGTGAAGCAGCCAGAAGGTCATACCCTTTTGACTTAATGCCTCACCTACCTAAACAGATAATATGCTTAGTTCCTTCTCCTATCTTTTCCTGCCTTTGTTAGTTCCTTCTCCTGTTTGCTCTTTACCTGGTCTTTGATCATGTAATGTGTTACTAGGAAATAGTTGCTTACATGAAGGCATTTTCCAATGAAGAAACCTTTGTCAGCATCTAATGGTTAAGCTGATGTATGTAACAAGTATATAAAAAGCAATAAACTCACAGAGTTTTTCAAGCTGTGTCCTGCAGCTGCAAACCTCTGCTCAAGACATGCCTGTGTCTTTGTCTTAGCGTCAACATATGGCGCCTGAACAGGGACAGCCCCCCTTCCGAGGGAGCAACAGCCAACATACTTACCACGTATGGAACAGATCCCTAAGTGCACTTTTGTCCTATGGGACCCCTCAGTGGTAAGTATGGGTTGCAATCTATCTCAGCACCAGCAGAAACATGTACAGGAACTCAGATTCCTGTTACATAAATCAGGCGTGACACCGCCTGAGGCAGACATAAGGAAGCTGGTGGAGGAGGTAGGGAAACATTGCCCTTGATATCCTGAGCGCTGGATGCTTAGGTTACGAGATTGGGAAAAGATAGGGCATACTTTACATCTTGAATCTCGGGCTCCAGTACAGATATTACATCGATGGTATCAGTTCCATCAAGCAGTGGAAAAATTAGGCTCAGATGCTTCAGCAGGGCAACAATTAACTACAAGCCCCCCACCTGATTAGGATCAAGTAAAAAGTGTGCCTCCGAAATGATCTTTAATTGGATCTTCAGCTCCTTCTGAAGAGGCTAATTCTTTTGCCCCCTTATGGCCATCATACACCCCCATAAGGAAAATATTAGAGGAACAATCTTGAAGTAGAAATATATATGTATGTATGTATGTATGTATGTATGTATGTATGTATGTATGTATGTATGTATGTATAGGGAATCGTTAGAGGAATTTAAAGAAACAAATTAAATCAAAATGTACTCCTCTGCAATGTGTTTTGAACAATTGGGATGTTTTGAAACTTCAAGTAGCTGTTAAGTTTAACCCTGTCAGACAATGTCTGGTGGTGCTTTGTGTTGATGTGTAGCAGTACAAATAATCTTTAACAAGACAACGTTGAAAAACTTTGCAAACCTCCGGTTGGGTAGTTTATCTGATAACAACTAAAGCCACGGAAAAAAAGAAAATTCAAAGAACTGAAAGCAAGTTTTTTTTTCTTTTCCCCCCTTTTAATATGGCTCTAATCAATTCCCTTTTGTCAGAGGTGAAGAGAGGAGGCTGCTACTTTCCCCTCCCCCTTCACACCTTCAATATTCCTTTTAGTCTTTCCCCACTGTCTTTTGAAGTTGCTGGGATAAATTGGAAGTAACCATAAATGTTCCCTTCCTCTTTAATAAAAAGGGGAGGCCTGTTTTAACCTCAAACCCCAAATTGATGTGTGTGTGTTTTGTTTATGTATATGTGTGTATATGTGTATATGTGTGGCCACCCAGAACATTACACTTGGGCTTGGAATGGTGAGAAAAATAGGAGATGGTTAAAGGGCCCTATAAAAACCACGTTTGGTTGGAATCATCTCATGATTTTTCTTGCTTCTTGCAGGACAAGCCATATGTCTAAATCAATGTTGTTTTAATAGTATTTGTGTATATATGTTTGTCTGTGTTGTTCTGTGTTATTTCCAAGACTTGGAAGAGGGTCAAAACCCTCTCTGATAACAACACACAAAAAGGCCTTATTTAAAAATAAATGGTTTGCCTGGAGAAAGTATGAAATGAAATATTTGTATGTGGAATTGTTTATGCAAGCAGTTAGAATGGAAGTGAATGAGTTAATTTGCTGATACCTAAGTGTGTGTGTTAGCCCTCAAACCCCACCCTCCACCCACTCCCTCCCAGGCTATGAAAGAAATAGTAAACTGCAGATTTTATTGTTATAAAAGTAAATTGAAAAGCAATGGTAAGTGTTTGCATGAGAAGAGTCCCATGGAGAATGTGTGAGAGAATTTATGGAAAATGCATGTGAAGGAGCAACTATTTTTTAGTGGTGAGAATTTTGTAAAATTTCTTTTTCTTTTTTTTTCTCTTTTCTCCTGTCTCTTTTTTTTTCCACTGGCTGTGTTGCTTTAAGAGCGAGAGAGACAGAAAGAAGAGGGGGAAAATTGTTGAATTTAAATTGTTTAGTTAGACCTCTATATCCATCAACCAAAAGAAATGACTCTGAATTGTTTTCCTTAGATTTGTAAATGTTTAACCTACTTAATGGAAATTTGTTTCCATCTGAATTGAATTTGATTAACTTGGAATTTGACTTATTGACCAAAGGAAAACAACCTGGAGATCACATTGTAGTTCCACCTGCAGCACTTGCCACGGTTGAGCAAATTAATGACATCTTGAGTACTCAATTTGTGGACAGAATTCCACATAAAAATTGTCACTTAACACTTTTGATATTTCTTACTAGTAAGCTACTTACAGGAATATTAGCTGTGTTAGAAGCACAAAAAGTATATTGTATTGAATGGCTTTACTTATCCCATCCCAAAATGTTTTATCTTTTATCTAGGCTGTTGCTGAAATAATAACCTTAGGACACAATCGAGCTTGTCATTGAAATGGGACTGATTTAATTGATATTGTTTTTCCTATCCCAAAATTTGATTTTCAATTTTATTTTCAGAATAACTTATCTCTTCAGTGCTCTTTAGCTGACTATATAGGCTGTATTTCATATCATCTACCTACACTGCAGTGCAATCCTCACCACAACGCTCAGAATTATCTGCTGCTATTTTAGCTTTCCACACCTTTTCTCAACAGACTTTTAACTTAATCTCTGACTCTCATTATGTGTGCCAACTTATTTTCAATCTTCCAGGTGCTTACATCACACCCAGGATCGATCCCAATCTTATGGCTTTTTTTTAACTTTACAGCAACTATTACAAGGCCAAAAGCATTTATACTTTGTTTCTCACATATGCATCGTCCTTTAAGGACTGCCTTCACAAACAAAAAAAAAGGAGGAATCAAGGGTACCTAATTTGGCATGGATAACTCGTCAAGTCAATAAAGTCCTAATAACTTTAAATCAGCTAAATATTTTTCAAAATACTACTGCCTACCAGCGTCATTTTCAGCAGAAAACTGTGCTCCCTAATCCATTGGTATATTATCGGCAATTGCCTGATAAAACCTGGTTAGGTCCAATTCCCTTATTAACTTGGGGGCAAGGCTATGCTGCTGTGCTTGCTCCTACAGGCCCCCTCTGGATTCCAGCCCGGTGTGTGCAACCAGCCAAAGATGTCATGGCATCAAATCCAGAACCCAATACTGGAAATGAAGCAGGTGACTCTTTAGACAGCACAACATCCCTTTCGCTCTCGCCATCGCAGTCGGCCAATGACCTAGGGCGATGTGAAGAACCTAACATCCAATAATAATAATAATAATAATAATTTAATTTATATACCGCCCTTCTCCCATAGGACTCAGGGCGGTTCACAGCATATTTAAAAACAGATACTATACACAAATACAAAAATACAAAAACACAAAAATATAAACCCCAATAAAAACCGAATTAAAAACCAAATATTGACGGCTGTGTTTCCAATTAAAATTGCTGTTAAAA
>NW_015387567.1:353563-361563 GCF_001527695.2 Protobothrops mucrosquamatus
AAATATAATATTTGGGTGCAATTAGCTAATGTCACACAAGTGACAGACTTTTGTCTTTCTGAATCATATGATATGGAAAATCTACTCTCTACCTGTCTTATACCTGTGTGTGTTCCAGCTTCAGTTTTAAAAAATTATACTGGTTTAAGCAATTTTCTATCAGACAATGAATTTCATTATGCAACTATGTCAAACTGGGGTCCTGCTTCTTACATGTTACCCCTTGATGCTATTGTTTTACATACACCAATTGTAGCTATTCCTACAAATCTTACTTGTGCAAAAATTGTCAATTGTACTACTTCACCTAAAAAAAACCTCATTGTATACATGTCAGTCAATGAATTTTAAATTGTACCTCCTTTCAAGAGGTATCCTCTAATTATGCACATATATGGTTATTCAATATCTTTTTTCTCTACTTAATGTCTTACAGTATTAATATCCACTAACTACTCCAGCTTAGGATAATGTCCTCACTAATAAAATAGAGAAGAGTGAGATGTGGGGGAAAACACACGTGCAGCAAACTTCGTGCTTCTCCCCCCCACAAACCTCATAACCTTTTGATACCCTTTGTCCCAGTGAAGCAGCCAGAAGGTCATACCCTTGACCTAATGCCTCACCTACAGATAATGTGCTTAGTTCCTTCTCCTATCTTTTCCTGCCTTTGTTAGTTCCTTCTCCTGTTTGCTCTTTACCTGGTCTTTGATCATGTAATGTGTTACTAGGAAATAGTTGCTTACATGAAGACATTTTCCAATGAAGAAACCTTTGTCAGCATCTAATGGTTAAGCTGGTGTATGTAACAAGTATATAAAAAGCAATAAACTCACAGAGTTTTTCAAGCTGTGTCCTGCAGCTTCAAACCTCTGCTCAAGACATGACTGTGTCTTTGTCTTAGCGTCAACATGTAACCAACCCCAATCCTAAGGTATTTGAAAGATTTCTTAGAATAGTTAAAAATAATATTTAATGAATAAATAAATATAGCAATATAAAGAATTCTGTTTGTGTTACATAAATAATTGGTAGTTATTCTAGTAACCAAGTTTAGGGAAAGTCATAGATCCATCTTTTATAAAAATATAGATGAGGCTGGGAAACAGTTGCATATCTAAGGGTACCTAATGTATTTGGGGACGACAGTAAATCTGAACTAAGAACCTGTGATTTACAGCAATATAGGTAGTCCTCACTTAATGACCCTAATTGGGGCTGGAATTTCCATCACTAAGCAATATGGTTGTTAGGTGAAATATCATGTGACCACACCACTTAGCAATGCATTTTCGATAGTCTTGGTTGCAGCTGTTAGGCCAGGACTTGACCCTTCTCCTACTCTGCCATGTTTGCCACTGCTTCAACACTCTCTGCCCTTTTGGCCACCCGAACTCTGTTGCCCCTTCTGTCAACCTTCACTATCTTCTTTCTGTCACTGCTGAAAAGGATTGCCTGGCCTTGCCAACTGCCAGCAGGACCAAGCTGGACGCACCTCATCAGCAGCTGCCAGCAGAGTCAGAGTGGGCATGCCTTAAGTTTTTTTTTTATCAGTTTATCTTTTTTGTCTTTTGCATCAAACCATTTTGATGCTGCTTTTGTTTTAAGAGACTTGCTCTGTGGTCTAGAACTAGAAATCTTTTATGTAGCATCAGAGCAAAAAAAGTGAACACTATCCAACTATACTAGAACATTAATGGTAGACTTCCGGTTTGCCATCGTGGGTCCATGGACACAGGAAGACGAGCTCCGTCTTTAGTGTCCAAATTCGTCCCACTGGGGGACCCTGAAAAGGGTTGAAAGTCACCCTGTAGGGGCGATGAGCAAGGAGGGCACCCCTGCTTGATCGCGGGAGGGCAGCGGCCCTTTCATTTGATCCGGGGAAGCCCTCCAAACCGGTGGAGGAAAGACTGGCCATAGCAATATGGCCCGTCACTAAGCTGCTGACAGTCGAAGTCAAAATCACCACCAAGCACCTTTAAAGTAACGCGGATGAAACTGGGTGAGATCTGACCCTCTCTTTAAGACTTTAAGTATTTTTTTCCTGTAAAAGCTGCCCAAAATATTTTTCCCCCTGTGAGGAGAGAGGGAAGGGAATTTCTACCCCACCCTCTAAGAAAAATGGTGACTAACTACTCAGGGGAAACAGAGCAACTATAAGAACAAGTTGTCAGCCTAGATATTAAAACCCTAACTTTGACTACAATTAAAGAATCAACTACGCAAAACACAATAGAAGAAGTGGAACAATCAAACACTATGATAGAGGATTCAATGGACCAACAAATACATTTAATGGAAAACCCACAAAAGGGAATGATAACATGAAAATGGAAAAGACTTTCTATATAAACCAGAAGAAATCTGAGGAGCAAGAAGAAGAACAGACCAAAGGGAAGATAAACAATCCAGGACAACTACGGGGAGATGGAATAATAGAGAGACAATTTGTTAGTCCTTCCAAAAGAATGGCGATTGGATGGTCTCTTTTATTTCAAATAATATATACAATAACAGAGGGAGATCTATTTGATGATTTAAAAGCACGGACATGGAAGGCGAGTTGGCAAAGAAAGCAAGCTAGAATAAGACTGAAGAAAATTGGGGTTTGGATTTATTAGTGAGGATGTTATGTTATTAATTAAAATAGAATATACTCAAACAGACAAGATGTGTACTTTGAATACTAGATTATGTTATGAATTGAGATAAAGAAAACATTGGTCATTTAAAACTTGGAAGTATAAATATCAAAAGTTAAATTTGAATATTGATGGGAAATTAGAAATTGGGGAAAATGAATAAATAGGACATTGATTGTCTATAAAGAGTGAATAGAAGTAATTAAGATATATATAAGCTAATTTTTTTGATAAATGTAATAAACATGTATTTACGTTGATAAAATAAGAACTGTATTAGTTTAAATATGAGATAGTAGATATTAAGAGAAAAAGAGAGGAAGTATTTGATGTTGAAATAAGGGAAATTTTGGTCATTAAATTTAGGACATTTGGGAATTAGTAGAAAATAAGAATGTTGTACTGTATTATCAATTAGATGATGTAAGATGGTGAGAAATATTATATATTCAAATAGATAGGACATGTATCTTGAACATTAGATTTTGTGATGAATTGTGGTAAAGAAAACTTTGGTTACCTAAAACCTTGGAAATTATAAATATTAAATGTTAAATTTAAATATTGATGGGAAACTAAAAATTGGGAAAAACTAATTACAGGATATTGATTGTCTATAAAGATAGAATGTTAAAGCAATTAGGACATGTATAAGCTAAAAACTATTGATAAATGTAACAATGTTATTTTTACTTAATTGATATAATAAGAATTGTATTAGCTTAAACATGAGACAGTAAATACTAAGGGGAAAAGAAAGGAAATATTTCATGTGGTAGTTTGAGATTTGTACTAAAGACACTTGTATGTTATTGAATTATTGATTAACCCAGCCACCATGTTGCTTTTTAAATACTTAAATGTAAAACTAGAAATAAAACTTTTTTTTAAAAAAAGAACTATTTTAATCTAATTGGATGTATATGCTTTTGAAACTTGGGGACTAAAAGTGTTCCTTTTCTTATTAGAGACGTTTGTTTTTATCTAAAAAAGAAATAAGACTTGAAAAACTATCATAAACATTTTGGACTTAAAAAGCTTTAAACGGTGTTGGTGACATCTTGTGATGAAGTATGGCATTACAATTTGTTATTGCCTAAAAGAGACTTGGCTTGAAGCCCAGACTCCAGAAAAAAATGTCCTTGACCTTGACAGCTACCACCTGTGAAAAATCCAGCTGCAAAGAAGGAACTTCTGGGCGGCATGTCTGGCCTGTTTGAACTATGAATGTAAACTGCTACTGACTTCCAGAGCTATACTTGGGGAATTGCTTTCCTATTTCTTTACATGAGAAGCATATGAGATGATGGAATACCTTAGACTATAAACTCTTACTTGACAAACAATTTCTACTATAAAGACCACCTATAATACGTGAAATAGATGTCCCATAACCAGCTTTAAAAAACAAAAAACTATTTTTAATGTTTGATTCTAAAGTCTTCAACTTAACATACTACCAAGAGAATATGGATGAAGATCAGGAAAAAATCCTTTCCATGTTGAAATCAATACATGAAACCAGTGCTTTTTTTGTAAAAAAAAAAAAAAAAGGTGCCAGAACTCACACATGTTATACAACCCGCCTTGCCTACCCTACAAGGTTCCATCCAAAAAAGGTGCCGGGATTCCATTCTGGGCGCTCTATGACAAAAAAAGCCCTGCACGAAACCATTCTTTCAGCTTGTGACAAAATAAGATGCAACATAAAGGAACAAGATGCCAGCTTAAATATACAAATCCAGAACTTGACTACAACCAAAGAACTAACAATGCAGAAAATAATAGGAAAAGTAGAACAACTAAACACTAGGACAGAGGACCCAATTGACCAACAGACCCAGGAAAAATCAGAAAAGGGAGTGACAACACTGAAAATGGAAAAGACGTTTTACAAAAATCAGAAGAAATTTGAGGAATGGAAGATAAACTTATCAGGACAATTGTGGGAAATTGGAGTAATAGGGAGGCAATTTAATGAATACAAATGGGCTAGTCCTTCCAAAAAAACTTCAACCAAATGGTCTTTCTTATTCCAAATAATATATATAATAATAGAGGGAGAACTATTTGATGATTCAAAGGCACTGACATGGAAGGTTAGTTGGCAAAGGAACAAAGCCAGAGTAAGGCTGAAGAAAAGAATGGCTTTGATTTATTAGAGGGGATATCATATTATTATCTAGAGGGTTGAATATGGTGGAAAATAGATACAGTAGTGGTCAAAATTGTGGAAACCTTTTAGGGAAAGTGTAATTTGAGGTTTGATGGCTAATAACACCACTTTTCTTTTTAGTAGTACCATAAAATTATATATCAATAGAAAGATAATTTAATCAAGAATGTAATGCAATAACCTTTATGAAGGATTTTCTATTAGAATAGCAGTTATAAAGAAGAAAAGTGAAACACATGGAAAAAATGAGATATACAAAAATTATCACCATAGAAAAAACGAGATATACAAAAATTATCACCATGTCAGTTAATACTTAGATGGGTAACCTTCAGCATGAATTATGGCCTTAAAAGGTCTTCCTGTGGAGTGAACCAATCCCTTTAGTTTTAAAGCTGTTATAATGTGAAACCAAGATTGAATGATTGCTTCTATTAATTGGGTTTTATTGCTGGGTCGCTTCTGACTAACAAGTTTCTTTAGTCGGCTCCATAGATTTTCAATTGGGTTAAGGTCTGGGCTATTCCCAGGTGGAATATGATTATCTTGAAACCACTTTTTGTACACAGCAGCAACATGACATGGAGCTGAATCCTGTTGAAATATAAATGCTTCACTGTCTTGGAAAAGATCACGTGCGGAAGGCTTCAGTTTGGGCACAACTATTTCATTAATGTATTTTTGGCCATTTATATTCCCATTAATCGCACAAAATCTGCCCACACCTTTTGATGTCATACAACCCCAGATCATAACACTGACTGGGTGTTTCACGGTACATGTAATGCAATCAGGATGCAAATCTTCTCCGATTCTTCTCCTTAAGTATTTTATGCCATTACTACCAAACAGGGAAATCTTGGTCTCATCACTCCAAATAACACTGTCCCATTGTTCCTCTGTTCAGGTAACATGGGTTTTAGCCCAGTTTAGTCTTTTCAACCTTTGTTTGAGAGATAAAAGTGGCTTTTTTTGTGGAATTCTAAATTTTAGACCAAATTCCTGCAGTCTGCGCCGAACAGTCCTTGCACTCAACTTCACATTTCATCTTGTATACACCCAGATGATTTTCTTCTGTCATGTAGGCACAGTCTCTTAATTCTTCTATCATCACTTGCTGTTGTGCACCTTTTCCTGCCTTTACCAGTGTGGTTTTGTAGTGACTGAGTCTCCATATACCTCTTCAAAAACTTAGAAATGCCACCTTTGGTTAAGTTTCCACCATTTTTTTTCCTAATTTTTTTATAACTGTAGCCTTGTTCACTTAATAATACTATGTTACATCGCTTTCTGGGCAACCAGTCAACTCTTTGCACCATTACTTTAATTTTATTACATTTTACAAGCTCACTAAATGAAATAACACAAAAAAACCCAACCAACTTGATAACGATCACATAACACACTGACAAATGTCCTCCTCTCAGCTTCAATACATGACATCAATAACTGAATCCTACTGTGATCTGATTGGCTCATTGCCAAAACAAGTTGACACCTGATTGGTTGTCTAAACACTCATGCTCATTGGCTACAATCAGATGAAGGAAAGCTACCTGATATCCACCTGAGCAAGTTGTGCTTCCTTTTTCTGGTTATTTGGCTATAACTTTTCATAGAATACAGATAATTGAATGAATTTTGTTGCATTACATTCTTGATTAAATTATCTTTTCATTGATACATAATTTTATGACACTACTCCAAAAAAGTGGAGTTATTAGCCATCAAACCTCAAATGTACACTTTTCCCAAAAGGTTTCCACAATTTTGGCCATTACTGTAATTTTTAGAAAATAAAGTAACATTATAATTGAGTAGGTAAGATGTGTAACAAGACTAATAGACTTTGGTATGAAAAGGGAAAAAGGGAGAAGTTGAGATAAGGGAAATTTTGGTCACCTAATATAAAATATTTGGAAATCATAAATAAGTGGTTTTTTTTCCTTTTTTTAATATTGATGGGAAATTAAAGTTTATGTATAGGCTAAAAAGTATTGATAAATGTAACAAGATTTACTTTTTTTAACTCAGTTGAAAATAAGAATTCTGTTTGCCCAATATGAGATAATAGATATTACTAGAAAAAGAGAGGGAGTATTTGAGCTTCTAAAAATTAGACCTAAACTAAAAGATTTATGTATATTACTGATTTATTAGTTAACCCAGACAATAGATATAATGGTTTTGATTTATTAGAGGGGATACTGTATTATTAATTGAATGGTTTAATATGGTGGAAAATAGATAAGTTTTAGAAAACAGAACAAGACTATATTCAAATACATAAGATGTGTATTTAGAATATTAGATTTTGTTGTGAAAAGGGAAAAAGGAAGAAGTTGAGATAAGGGAAACTTTGATTACCTAAAGCTTGGAAATTACAAATACCAAATGTTAATTTGAATATTGATGGGAAATTAAAGCTTGGGGGAAAAGCAGTTCCACTTTGCAAACTAATTAAAACCTCAAGATACTCAGGTCAGCCTCTTTTGTAGGCAGCTGTTTTATAACAAGTACTGCAGGAGACTAACCAAGATCCTTTGGTGCCATATTCTGAAGTTATTTATTCCAGCTAGAATGTAGCTGAAGATTGGAAATTCTGCAGAAAGCAAGTTTCTCTGAATTACTAACATATCATCATGCTACAGAAAGAGGATTACCTGCTTGTATCTTTCTGGCTGTCTTCCAACATCAACTTCTATGACTGAGAAATGGCCAATAACAGGGTCAGTATGAAAACCTATTGTGTAGGCATGTACCTGGGAGAGAAACATATGGTTAGAGACAGGATATGAGATGTATCTAAAACTACACATGTAAATGTATTGTCTATAAAAGCAATAATGTGTAATACATTGTTGCTTGTAAAGACAATATACTGTATTTTCCGGCATATAAGACGACTGGGCGTATAAGACGACCCCTGACTTTTGAGAAGATTTTCAGGGTTTAGAAAGTCGTCTTATACGCTGGAAAATACGGTACCATTTCCTAGTAAAACTGTCAGTCTGTTTTCTCAATATCACTCAATATTAAAACCACTTAAACTTATATTTGTGGATCAAGCAGAATTAAATAAGTATGTGTATGCAAACACACCCATATTGTTACCTTGTGGTTTACAAAAACATCCACAACCTTTATAAAATATTGATAAACATTGTCTACATACAATATGT
>NW_015387567.1:361663-375477 GCF_001527695.2 Protobothrops mucrosquamatus
ATCATTTGGTCTTCTCAACCTATATCAAAGTGGCATATAAGGATTTTTATATGCTACCAAATCCAGGTGATAGGGAGTGCACATAAAAGGCAGAAAATCAAAACAGAGGGAAACCCTCAGATATTAAAAAAAAGGTATTTAAGTGTTAGAGAAGCCTAAAAGCACCACTTCTTACACCAAATTCACCTTTCAAATGCATGAAAAGTTCTTTAAAAAGTTTATTTTTACTTTCTTGTATTTAAGTTAAGCCCTACTATGCAGCAAATTTCCAAGAAATAATCGAAAATAAGTTCTGGAAAAAAAAGGGAAACAAAACAAGGGGAGACTAACTGAAAACTTGGAAAAGATAAACCAAGCAAAGGGTTGCAGAGAAAGGCCAGTGGCTATTTGTGTTGAATTTAGAGCTGACTGTTGGAATAGGTAAGGCACCCAAAGTTTAGTCACTTTTTATTTGTTGGTGCAAAAGCTGGACTCTGACAAGGAAGCGGCAAGCACTATCAGTTAGTGAGAAAAAAGTGAAAGGCTAACGCCTGGGAAGGATCTCCCGTCTCCAAAGGGAGGACGCTTTTGCTTTTGCTCTACTGCAGAGAAACCGGGCCTTCAAAGGGGGTGACTGGGCTGAGCCGACTCAAGGCTGCTTTGAGAAAGACGGTTCAGGAGCAGGCTGGCGGTTTACCTTAGCAAGCATTTTCTTCAGCTGAGTCTCGGACATGGCCATGCTGGCGGTGGTGGCGGCGATCCCTCCCTTGGTCGTGCTACCTCTACGACCTCCTCCCGTTACTCTAATTCCCGGACGGACAAAAGCCTTCCCGAGCACCGCTTCCGACAGCCTCCGCGATCCATTTCCGCTCGGCGATACCGTGAAATGTCACTTCCGGCGTCTTACTCTCTCTCTCTCTCTCCCCTGCCTCCCCCCCAGCCGACCAGTGAAAATAGTAATAGAGTTTTGAGTTTAGCCCCTCTGCAAAGCCAAAATCATAGAGAGGATGGCCGGGCGGTCTGATTTTACAGCCTGTTCTGGGTTGTAGATAACTGGATTGAAATGGGGTATGTTAATCACTAAGGGTGACTAAAAGCAGAAAGAGTCAGATTCTAGTCCTCCCTCAATTAAAAAAACAACTATTCGGTGAACTTCCTAACAGTGAGAACAATTAACCAGTGAAAAGGCTTGCCTTCAGAAGTTGTGGGTGCTTCATCACTGGAGATTTTTAAAAAGAGACTGGACAGCCATTTGTCTGAAATGGTATACTGTATTTTCCGGCGTATAAGATGACTGGGCGTATAAGACGACCCCCGACTTTTGAGAAGATTTTCAGGGTTTAGAAAGTCGTCTTATATGCCGGAAAATACGGTACTTAAATGTGTAGTTTTAGGTATTACATTATAGGTAGTCCTCGAATTAACAACCACAACTGGAACTCAAATTCCAGTCATGAGTCATGGCATCACATGATTGGACTAGATTTTATGTGTTTTATGATGATTGTTAAGTGACTCACTGCAGTCATTAAACAAACCGCATGATCGTATGAACCCAGTATATGCAAATGGCATTTTTGCTGGAAAATCTTCATAAAGAAACCAACTTCCTGCAGGCTTCCCACAACCAAATCAGTGAAGTTGGCAGGAAGTTCCAGATGGCTCTGAAGCAGGATAGCAGGCAGGAAAATGGTTGCTGCCTGTTGGGGGTTAGGATAGGGATTTCCTGCCTGAGCAGGGGGTTGGACTAGATGACCTCCAAGGTTACTTCCAACTTTATTATTATTATTATTATTATTATTATTATTATTATTATTATTATTATTATTATTATTATTATTATTATTATTATTATTATTATTATTATTATTATAGAATTAGGGTTTCATAGAGATACAGTGCAGGAAATAAAATTAGCATACTTCAGTAGGCCAGCCAGATATTATGCTGCCTGTAGATAAAAATTCAAAAACAATGTATTCTAATTCTGAGTAAAAAAGTAGTAAGAGCATCAGTGGGAAAAAGTTTACCACACAAACCAAAAAGATGCTTTTCATGTTTTGTCCATATATCTTTGCTTGGAAGGTTTAATTGCTTACTGTCAGTACCCATCTCTTTGGTGGTGGTGGTGGGAACTTTTGCTGGTTCAGTCTTTTCTTTTCCCTTCTGAGGGTTTTGCCATACTCCTGGGGGGAGGGGAGAAGCTTAAGGAATTGTTTTGTATCTTTTTCCTTTCGCTTAGGTGCTACAATGTATCCTCTCCGCTTCCTCTACCTGCTTGCTCTTTGAACTGATTCCCCCTTGATGTCAAGCTGGGGTGAGAAAAGAATGTGCCTCCGGCCATCTGGCTTATCGCTCACTGTGGAAGAGAAGGTGAGAAGACCCAACAACGTTTTCACAGCCTTGGGAACGGAGTCTTATCAGCCCTGTTCCCACAGCGGACTTAACACCTGGGGACTGGCCCGTTTGAACTGACTGGATGAACTATTGGGGTGGGCTTTGCTTTTTGCTCTTTTAACTTATTGATTTGAGCAGGAAACCCTCAGACCCTGCCTTCTATACCTGTTGTCAACTTCTCCTAAGAAAAGTTCCTTTTGGGATGAAACCGTTCCAAGAGTTCTGCTTTCTTGGGAAGAGGTTTTAAAACGGGTTCTTACATTAGGCAGGATCTGCAGAAATCAGTCAGCCCGGAAGAAAGACCCTTACCGCAGTGACCGCACAAACCATGTCTGAATTAGGTACGGAGAAAGAGGAAGCCACCATCGAGGGGGGGGGATTTTCCCTCCAGGCTGGCCCGAGTGGATGCAGCTTACATTCCTCCAGCTCCTCCAATGAAGTTGTGGTTGTTAAGCACCGAGATAAGCCGAGGTGGTCGATGGGCGTCGGGAAAAAGGAGGACTGGGAGCGGAAAGCGAGGAAGGTAACCCTCAAACATGGCAGTCACCAACCAGGCTAGAAATTGGAGATGGAGAGATCGCTCTGTCTCAGCGAGACCCTGGTGGGGAACTTAGGAGGCTGAAGAAGCTGATTTTGTTTGGCCAATTAAATGGTTCCATTGCAGGGGGGATCCCGGCCACTCTCACCACGCAAGCCATCCATCTTACCATAGAGAATCACGTAGAGACTCTAACGTTTGTGATGACCCCTGGAATGGAATGCCCACTCATATTAGGCATGGTGTGGCTATTGAAATGGAACCTGAGGGTAGGCTGGAGAATTGGAGAGCTGAGGTTCCCGAAGGGGAAAATCAACACCAAGGGAGCAGCCCAGACCAAGGGGGGGGGGGTAAAACCCCTGCAGTGAGCTAGGGGGAGTTGGAAGGCATACCAGAGGAATATCGGGACCTAGCTGAAGTATTCAGCGAAGAGGTCAGATGAATTACCCCCTCACCGACCCACGGACTGTGCTATTGAAATACTCCCGGGGGCAAAGTTACCTAAACCAAAATTTATACTCCATGACCCCACGGGAATTAGACGAGTTACAAAAATTTATAGAGAAAACCTTGGCAAGGGGTTTTATCCAACCGGCAAAGCCAAAAATAGCAGCCCTGGTGCTATTTCGTGAAAAGGATGAGTCTCTTTGTCTCTGTGTGGATTATAGATCTCTCAACGCAGTGAGTGAGAGTAACCTCTACCCCCTCCCTCTGATGAAGGACATGCTAGCACATTTGTCTAAAGGGAAGATTTTTTTCAAAGTTGAACTTGAGGAAGACGTATTATAGAGTCAGAATTAAAGAAGGTGACGAGTGGAAAACAGCTTTCAACTGCCCCTTAGGTTGTTTCCAATTTAGGGTCCTGCTGTTCGGGCTTCAGGGAGCACCCACAATATTTATGCAATTGATAAATGAGGTGCTCCAGGAACATCTTTATAAGGGGGTGCTTGTCTACCTGGACGATATCCTGATAATCACTGAAACAAAGGAGGAACATGTAAAATTGGTATGCCAAATTATCTAAGTGTGAATTCCATAAGGACAGAATCGATTACCTTGGATATCGCATCTCATCGAACAGCATAGATGGACCCCAGAAAAATCCATGCTGGCTCCGTCCCGCAACAGGAGACAACTGCAAAGCTTCCTTGGGTTTGCAAACTTTTACCACCAATTCATCCCCTCTTTTGCGCAAATTGCATTGCCCATCACAAATCTGCTAAAGACTAAAGGGGAGGGGAAACAGAAACCCAGCCAATCTTTGAAATGGACTGTAGAGGGCCAAACCTTTTGAGAAATTAAAAAGGTTATTCTCAGTGGAACCAGTCTTAAAACACCCAGATACTGAGAAACCTTTCATAATTCAAGCTGATGCTAGTGATGTAGCAGTGGGAGCAGTGCTGCTTCAGGAAAATAATGAGGGGAAGTTACAACCTTGTGCATACACATTGAGAAAACTAACAGAGACGGAACAAAGGTGGGCGGTTTGGGAAAAGGAAGTTTATGCCGTCCGGTTGGCTCTTCTGACCTTCCATTTCTTGGAAGAGAATAAAATCCCATTCCAGGTATGGACTGACCACAAAAACCTAAAAGCCCTGAAAATGCCCAGAAAACTGTCTCCCAAGCAAGCGAGATGGTTTCAACATTTCCATCGGTTTAATTTCACCATAAAACATTTACCGGGGAAAAATTTTTCCTGGCAGACACACTGTCATGATTACCACAATACAACAGCACCAAGACAGAGATAACAGATCCACTCGTGCCATCAAAGCAGTTAGCAGCGTCAGTTACCACTTGAGCGCATGCTAAGACCCCAGAGACTCTAGTAAGCCAAGCTGGAGTGGAATTCTGGAAAGCCCTAGAAAAAGATGAATGGTTTTTAAGCCACAAGAACTTATGCACAATGAATGATGGACTGCCATGGGTGGGAGGAAAGCTCTACATTCCAAAAAGCCAGAGACTGACTTTCATGCAGCTTTGCCATGACTCCAAATCTGCTGAGCATTTTGGAGGGAGATTTCTATGGACTTTATTGTGGAATTACTGGAAAGTGGGGGAAATATGGTAATTTAGGTCATAATGGATTTGTTCTCTAAACAACTACATTATCCCATGCCAGAAAATCCCAACAGCCAAAACCTTAGCAAAGTTATTCGTACAGCACATTTATCAACTACATGGAGCCCCACAACGGATTATATCTGATAGGGGGGTGCAATTTACCTTGGAGTTTTGGAAGGCATTTCTAGAACTTTTGGGGACCACCCAGGAACTGTCATCTAGTCATCATTCACAAACAAATGGTGGGACTGAATGTTCGAACTCAGTACTGGAGTAGTACTTAAGATGTTTTATAAATTACAACAAGACAATTGGACTGACCTACTTCCATTCGCAGAAGTTGCCTATAACAACGCAGTGCATTCCAGCACAGGCTACATTCCATTCCAAGTGGCGACGGGACAAAGTTTCAATCTGATGCCTGAACTACCCTCTACCGAGCCGACCATCCCCTCCCTGAAAGAGTGGATCACACAACTCCAAAACACCTGGCCAGTTGCGAGAAAAGCTTTAGATGAGGTTAGGGAAGTATATAAATTCCAGGCAGATAAAAAACAAACTGAGCTCAAGCCATTCCAAGGGGGGGGGGGGAGTATATATTTCTACTAAGTACCTGAAATCCCTGCAACCCTCTAAAAAACTGAGACCAAAATTTGTGGGACCTTTCCTCATTAAAAGGATAATCAATCTGGTTACAGTTGAATTAGAACTCCCTAAGACACTCAGACGGGTTCACCCTGTATATTACTGTAGCCTCTTAAACCATGAACTGAATTCGCCCTTAAGGCCAGCTGCAGCCCCTCCTCCTCCTCCTCCAATCATGGTAGGAGAGCAGCATTTTGAAATCAAAGACATTTTAGAATCCAGGAAACATTATGGTTCCACACAATATTTAGTTGCTTGGAAACATCTGCCTCCTTCCCAGAACGAATGGGTCCATAAACACATTAGGGCACCTAAGCTACTAAGTAAGTTCCATGTTATGTACCCGAGAAACCAGACTAATCCCACTGTTTATCTTTGTTTTTTGTCTTTTACAGGTGGATCTCTCTTTCTTTTAAGGGGGTGGCATATCAGAACCCATCTCTTTGGTGGGGGGGGGACTTTTGCTGGTTCAGTCTTCTCTTTTCTGCTTTCTTGGGAAGAGGTTTTGAAGCGGGTCCTTACACTAATAACGATTTTCTGTCTCAGAAGATGAAGTGATACCAATAGACATTTTGTCCACCATTTTGCTCTATTTTGTATTCTTGCTGAAAATCAATTGGGATTAATTTGGAGCTCTACCGATCCTTAAAATATATAATTTGTATTACCTTGAAGATCTATAAATAAATCTACTATGGCCTCTTGCAGCAGGAGTCCAAATTTCAATTATGGCTTGGCTGCAAACTAACTCCCAGTTCTGCTCAATGGCTAAACTATAAATTAAAATCTGGAACTATGGCATGTATTGGAGGACTCATGTCAAACCACGATTAACTGTTATATCAGAATAAACTGAATATGAATCTACAGTGGTTTCAGGCTTATGAACTTTCAATTCAGCTTTAGTACCTCATAATCTTGGAACTAGAAAATAAAAATATATCACCACTATGTAAAAGAAAATATATCCATTCTTCTTGCTACAAACATTGGCTACAAAAAATAGACACAATCTTAAAATCTATTTTGTTTTAAAAACTCTTTTGAAAATTGATTACCAGAGCAGGATAATGCCACAAAATATAAACTACTGCAACCGAAGTCCTACTTACCTTGTGCAGGAGCTTGCATTGTTCTTCCTGGTCAGAGTGGTAACTCCGCCACTGGAGTTTCAGGTGGCCATTCAACCACTGAAGGTATTGAACATCTTTTTGGCCTTTTACGTCAGGGTTTGAAACAAGGCTTTTTCCATCTTGCAGATATTTTAGAAAAGGATTGCACTAAGATGGAAAATAATAATAAAATCTCTGAAAATGATTTTTGCTCTGTTTTTCAGTCTCTAAGGGTTTATTATGTGAGCTTAGAGAGTATTTCTGTTGTTTAGTATTCATTGTTGCCTAGAAATTTTAGCAGAATTTCTAAAGATGCTATTGAGAGAGAAATGTCTCATTACTCAAGAGTCTAAAGCAGGGGTCTTCAAACTTGGCTCTTTTATGACTTGTGGACTTCAACTCCCAGAATTCCTCAGCCAGACACGCTGGCTGAGGAATTCTGGGAGTTGAAGTCCACAAGTCATAAAAGGGCCAAGTTTGAAGACCCCTGATCTAAGGAAATGTATACCTCTAGCAATAGTAATACATATAGTGCTCTCTTTTCAGAAGAGTTATTCGCTTTCTTGATTGTATCTTATCTCTGTATCATAACTTGAAGGAAGTTCTCATAAAAAGAAATTTTCACTTTTCTGCTCTGTGATATCACATTCAAGGAGCAATGTACAGATGTTTTCATAAAAAAGGCATTAGTTTCTCAAAAAAAAAAATTCAAAATGTCAAATTCAAGAAATATCAAGTATATTAAAATAAATGAAGCTTCCCAGAAGTGAAAAACAATTGGCTTCATCAGACTATTTAATATAATCCTGAATATTTTATGAAAGATACACGCAAAAAGGATTAATATATGGAATGTCACTGGAAGTCAAGAGATTCATTGTCCAAAATGGCTGAAGGACACCAGGCTTATCTGCTCCTGACATATTCAAATATTCTAGTCTTTGAAAATGTGCCAATTTGATCATCATCTGCCATCCCTTTATCAACAGTGCCAATTTTTTATTATATCCAATGCAGTGGAATATTGGAAAGAAATTATGTAAAGTGATTTGGGACTGTGTCCATCAGCAGGTTAATTCTCCAAACAGTTGTATGGTGGGAAATGTTGTATGGTGGGAAAAAATCCCCTAATCCTCGTTGAAAGAGGAAATTGGGTAGTGAGTCCAAACATTGCTGATGCTTCCTTCTAAGTCCCTCTTGTCTCCTTCTAGGCTTTATACCTGGCAGCCTTAGTATTATGTAGGCACTATGCAGACCAGATTTTTGCTCTTAAAAGAGATCTGTAAAAAATGCATGAATGTGAGAAAGCAAGTTTATGGTATACTTTTTGATTCAAAGAAAGTATGTTAAAGTGAATAGTCTTAAATCATAGGATGGTTGGGATGGAATCCACAATTAGTGCTGAATGTAGTAACAGCAGTGTACAATAGATCTAAACCATACATGAGAATCAATGAAAAGGTTAGCAAATGTTTCATATTAGCAGGAGTAAGAAGGATGTAAGATGGCGCATTGGGGTATTTTAATATATACCTTTTCATTTATTTTGTATTTATTTGATACATATATGAAATCATTGCAGTGACAATAGAGGTGTGATGCTTGGGGACATGGATATACATAAATGTATAAGAAGCTAGTACAGAAGCTGACAACTCATATGTAAATCTGAGTTTATTTTAAATAAATAAGTCTGAATTATTGAGGCTATTTAAACAAGTAAAACCATGGAAGGAGGTTCTGCTGAAATATGGCATTATAACATTCTTTTGGAGTATATAAAGATAACAAACATTCATTTTTCTTTAGGGTTCAAAATAGCTTCCATATTGGGCAAATGTTTACAATACTTTTAATATAAAACCAATATGCAGTGGAAGAAGTATCGTTACAAAAACATTCTGTTGTGTTGAATTGCCATCTATTGGTAAATAAGTAGCACACTTACAGGATTAATTTATGGAACAAGGTGTGAATTTCAAACAATGACATCATTTTGCAAAGTTAACTAAGATATATATTAGTCTTATAAGAAATCAGGACAAATATTATGTTTGCATGGATAAACTAGTAATAAGTAATTACGTGTAAGTGGCCACTAATCCTGGATATCAAATCATAGTAAATATGCTACTATAGCTCAACTCCGAAGTTCAGTTTGTGAAATCAAAACTGAGTAGTCCTATGATACAAAGGTGTCTGGTTTTGGTCTCACTCAATATTTTATATATATTTCATAGCTGTTAAATCCCAAGATAAAACCTTATTGCTTAGCCAGCTCAAAAAATAAAAATACTTTAATTATGCAGAAATAATATCACCAACTGAGATCTAATATTTAAGGCTTCTTTTTGGGGGAGGGAGAGGGACAGGAATGTGGAAAATTTTGTAAGTAGAAAATCACTTTATTATTTTATTAAATATAGTATAAATATGCACAATTCCGTTAATAAAAAGTATGTTTGTCTACTGAAAACAATTATTCACTGATTGCACTTATTTTGAAAATAAGGAATATCCATTTTTTCTGGGGAAGCAGGAAAGCAAAAAGGTAATGTTGAAAATAGAAAAAACTATCAACCCTGAATAAAACAGGCAAACTCCCTATCTTAATGGAGATACAACCATTCATTTTTGCAGCCATGATTATACTGTGGATTTATACTAAGTTTGCAGACAACTATAAATATTTCCACAGTATTGTTACCAAATCAATATTGCCCATTTTATATAAGTGGGTTTGTTTTTTGTTTCCTATATAACAATTGTATTTGTCCACACTAAATTTCATTCTGCTACTTTCAGCAGATTTCTCTACTGTATCTAAATCTGTTTGAATTTAATTTGTCTTGTACAGTTAGCCACCCAACCTTGTATTTTCTGAAAATGCATAAAAATTCTCTTTAAAATTTGTAAACATAATAATCTTTATAGAGAGCAAAAATTGTATCTTGTGACAATGCACTCAGTGTCTCCCCCCTCATATGATATGAAACCATTGATTACCACTCTTTTGAGTACAATTTTTGAAACATGTCAAACATGTTCATCTATGTGGATGGCATGGCAATTAAGTCAAGATGCGTAGAAAATTAATACTTAAGTTGTTAATCAGAATGTAATGAGATACATTGTTAAATGGTTTGCTGAAATCAAGATATTCCTACAAAAAATGCTATATTTTATCAAAGTGTAAAAAAAATAACAAAACAAGCAAAAAAAATTCTACACTATATCCTCACAGTGTCTGGACTATTTCTACATAGAGGTAATCAACAACAGACTTGAAGAACCAAAAGGCCCCCCAAAAGGGGATGTCTGCACTTTAGGTGTCTTTCAGCAAGGAAGCTAAATATTTTAAATTAACGTAAACCCGGGACAACTTTTCTACTTTAGCTCTAGGTAAAATGGTATACATTCATTTTTTTAAGCCATATGTCTCTTAAACAATTTCCACAAAACATGCCGGGAACATGTACATCTGGTTGGAATACATTAAAAATAACCTGCCTCTATTGCCACTCTCATTAAACAAAATCAACTGACCCATTCTCTATCTCATTATTTGGCTGCTGATGAAAATTATTCTTGAACCCCTTAAACTCACCATGCATACTGTTGCTTCATCCCAAGGTTTAAATCTATTTAGTATCAATAACTTTTCCATTAGAGCTATTCTGCAAAGGAACCAAGAAAGTACCAATAACAGTTCTCTGCTCGCTTCTGAACCATCAGCAGGAAGCTGATAAAATTTTAGTCTTCTATATCCATAGCTCAAGGCTGCACATTTGACAAATCTGATTTGGGTGCCTAAAGAGGAGATAAGGTAAATGTTGGTTATTTATAACAATTCAAGTAACCACAAATTCATCAAAAAGAGTGCCAAATGTTAAAGCAAGTAGAACCAAAATCTGGGAAGCAAGGGGATCAAATCTCTCACCTCAGGAATAATTTATACCATAGTAACTTTTCAACTTTTTCACAGATTGTACCACTTGTAGGACATGACAATATTCGAGTACCACCAGTGTTTAGCAAGGTGTCAAAAACTTGATGACTAAAAAAAAAGGGGGGGGATTTTGGGCTTTACTGGTTAGATTCATTTGTTGTTATAGAAATGGCTAGTTTATAATATTATGGAAAAATAAAAAGTTGAGGTTCAATGTTAATGCTTCCTTCTACTGCAACAGAAGAATCATAAGTCAATGCCTTTTCTTTTCTTTTTCCCTTTTCCCCCTCACTTTTCCCTTTTTCTCTCACCCTTCACTCACAAAAGCCCCCCCTCTCTCTCACCCGTTGCTAGCAAAAACCTCTGGCTCACTCTCTCTCACACTCACTCTGCTCGTAAAAGCCTCTGGCTCGCTCTCTCACTCAACCACTCACACTTTGCTCACCAAAGCCTCTCGCTCCCTCTCTTACTTACACTTTGCTCACAAAAGCCTCTCACTTGCTCTCACTCACTAAATCTGCTCGCAAAAGCCCCCCTCTCTCTCACACACACTTTGCTTGCAAAAGCCTCTCTTGCTTTTTCACTCATTCTGCTCGCAAAAGCCTCGCTCTCACTCACTCTGCTCACAAAAGCCTCTCTCTCTCTCACACACACTTTGCTCGCAAAGCCTCTCACTCGCTCTCACTTTGCTCACAAAAGCCTCACTCGCTCTCACTCACTCACTCTGCTCACAAAAGCCCCTTGCTCTCTCTTTCACTCACTCACTTTGCTTACAAAAGCCTCTTGCTCTCTCACTCACTCTGGTCGCAAAAGCCTCTTGCTTACTCACACTGGTCGCAAAAACCTCTCGCTTTCTCTCACTCACTCTGCTCACAAAAGCCTCTCGCTCTCTCACTCACTCAGCTCACAAAAGCTTCTCGCTAGCTCGCTCGCTCACACGCCATTTTAGCTCGTTCCCTCCCCTGCTACACTTGGCTCGGGGTCGCCTATCACCTGCCAGATGCTAAAGTACCACTGGTGGTACGTATACTACTGGTTGAAAAGCCCTGTACTAGTATGTCAGTACCATCTCCGCTCCCCCAATAACAACTTAGTGCTTAAAATGAAAAGAAAGTGATCTCCCATTACCCCTGAATTCACTGAATCATTAAACAAAAGCTTTGTAGATTTATAAATTATACATACATACATACATGTGTGTGTGTGTGTGTGTGTGTGTGTGTATAGTAAAAACAAATAAATACGAACACCAGGACAATATCAAACTAGGATTTGTTTAATAAAAATGCTGAGCTTTCGTTGGCCAGCATTGCCATCATCAGAGCATAAAAACAAGTCAATGGGAGTTTCCTTTTATAACACCGGCCGGTTTTGCGCACGGCTCTTGGACCTAGTCATCGGCCCATCTGATGTCTCTAATTGTTTCATTCTTGAAAGGCACGTACTCGCTGTTCCCTTGGTGGTTTTTAAAGCCGCAATTCCCTTATCCACTTTCTTTTCTCCAATCCCCTCCCTTGTGCACCCCCCGCTGTCCGTCATTGCACCACCAATTTCTAGGGCTGCTGTTCCCCCCCCTCCTTCCTTTTGCCCATCGTTTTCTTCATATGCATCCCATCATCCAGATTCGTTGTTCCTTCCTCCCCCTCTTTTTTGATCGTTTCCCTCACCTGCCCATGGCTATCTGCTGTAATCTCAATGATTTTTAGGGTCGCTACTCCCCCCTCCTCCTTTTCCCCAACTGTTGATTCGTTCGTGTGTTTCCAACCACCCCATTGTGTTACACGCTTTCGCTCATTCCCTCTCCTCGTTTCTACCCCAAAGCACAACCTTTCTTTCCCTGGAGGGCTGTTGGCAGAATGTGTATCCAATAAAGTCCTTGCCATGTGTCTGATTAACGAAACAATTAAAAGGACTTTCAGGCATAATTTTTCCTAAAAGCATTTATTAAGGTTACAGAGACGAAGAATATACAGTATTTGCAGCGTTGACAGTCCTCTTGCTTTTTCATTCCGCTGCTCCTGCGCATGCGTGAGTGTTTCCGAGATGGTCCGTCAAACGGGTCTGAATGTTTGTCCAGGAAGGCTCTGGCGTGCCTGTTCCTGCCTCCACTCTTCTATTGGAGGAGACCATAGTAATGACTAAATACCATTGAGATTACAGCAGATAGCCGTGGGCAGGTGAGGGAAACGATCGAAAAAGAGGGGGAGGAAGGAACACGTATCTTACCCAAAATTTGGGGCGATGCACGGACATCACTTCGGCTTCGAGCTGTTGCAGGACCGCCTCCACTAAGGGTGGCCGGTTACTGAAGGAGGCTTGGCTGTCGGATGAACATTCAATTAATCGCCACATAGAGTTACTGCCTGCTTATCAGGCACTAAGGAAGTGGGAACAACAGCATAACAACTCACAACGAGTGCAACTGGTGCAGCCTATGCAAGACCAGAACCGCTGTCTCATGCAACAGAAAAGAAATACGACCGGTAAAGGGGAGAAATCCCCAGCACGATTCGTACAGGAGTCAATGATGGGAGGCGGGGTGCCACACTCACAACAAGCGGGGGTGGCCACAGGACAGGAGGCACTGGGGGACCATCCTATAGCAAAGTGTACCCAGATATGTCCAAAGCGGGCAAAGAGAGCGACAATAAGAGAGATAGTGTTCCCCGAGCTTACAAGTATATAGACGGATGCGAGACTATTAGAAGCAATACGGTCAACTGGGACGGGTAGACCGGTGATGCATTCTATGAGCAGAGCGCACAAACTGCTGCTGCTTTCAAACCTCCGGCATTCCACTATACAGGTGAAACTCGAAAAATTAGAATATCGTGCAAAAGTTCATTTATTTCAGTAATGCAACTTAAATGGTGAACCTAATATATGAGATAGACTCATTACATGCAAAGCAAGATAGTTCAAGCCGTGATTTGTCATAAGTGAGATGATTATGGCTTACAGCTCATGAAAACCCCAAATCCACAATCTCAGAAAATTAGAATATTGTGAAAAGGTTCAATATTCTAGGCTCAAAGTGTCCCACTCTAATCAGCTAACACCTGCAAAGGGTTCCTGAGCCTTTAAATGGTCTCTCAGTCTGGTTCAGTAGGAATCACAATCATGGGAAAGA
>NW_015387567.1:375921-384940 GCF_001527695.2 Protobothrops mucrosquamatus
GATGAGAGACATGAGACCGAACAATGCAGAAGAGCTGAAGGCCGCTATTGAAGCATCCTGGTCTTCCATAACACCTCAGCAGTGCCACAGGCTGATAGCTTCCATGCCACGCCGCATTGAGGCAGTAATTGCTGCAAAAGGGGCCCAAACCAAGTACTGAGTACATATGCATGCTTATACTTTTCAGAGGTCTGATATTATTCTATGTACAATCCTTGTTTTATTGATTGCATGTAATATTCTAATTTTCTGAGATTGTGGATTTGGGGTTTTCATGAGCCATAATCACGGCTTGAACTATCTTGCTTTGCATGTAATGAGTCTATCTCATATATTAGGTTCACCTTTTAAATTGCATTACTGAAATAAATGAACTTTTACACGATATTCTAATTTTTCGAGTTTCACCTGTATATAATAGTTTTGAAAATACAAGTCTCAGGTATATTCATATTCAAAAACTAAAACATAGATCACCAAGACTGAAGAATTTATTTAAAAACTTAGCTTGAACATACTAATACGTCGCGGACTTCCGGTGGTGTTAGGCTGCACCAATGGCGGCTTTTGTTAGCCGCCCGCCTGGGAGCGCGTCAAAGCCTGAAGAGACAGCGTGCAACAGCTGTCTCTCGGCTAGGAACCCCGTCCCTCGGGCGAAGAGGGGGGGTGAGCAGTCCGGATAGGCTTAGAGCTCCCTCTCACCCCGGTTTTTCTCTGATCGGGGTTGGGGGGTGAGAGCTCAGCCGGAGTCTGGACGTTCTCCGCGCCCCAGGACGCCTTCGTTCCTTTCTTTTGGAGCGAAGCCAGATGCAGCGCCCACCTCTGCTACTGAAAGCTACTTGGATTTAAATTACAAGCAGACGGAACTAAGCAGGAGGTTTGGAGTAGTTTCGGCTTATGTGGAATTTTGATTTTGAACTAACATCTTCCTTTTTGGTGGGGACTTAAAGTGGAAAGAAAAGGGCTGCTTGCCGTTTCTTTGGAGCTGATAAAAAACTTTCGCTTTTTACTTTCACTCTCTTCTGGTTACTAACTGGATAGAGATATATTGTGGTTTTTTTCGGTTTTCGGAAAGTTTTAGTTGCAAAGAATTTGCAATGTCTATTTGTTGGTGATACTTATTATTTTTATGGATTATTGAAGTGTTTTTCAAAGAAGTTTGAAGAATGGCTTTAAAATGGCTGCAGAATTGTGAAAGAAAGAAAGAAAGAAAGAAAAATCCATGCTTCTTTTTTGCTGGCTAAATAAGTTTTATAGTTCCAGATTGTACAGAGCAACGGGTGGATAAGTTATGTGAAGATGTTGAAGAAGATATTATGGAAATAACTTATAATGATATGTTATATGGTAGAGATCATGAAAATGATAAGCATGAAAAGCTGGGGAAGGAAGCTGTAATAGATCCGGTTATGGTCCTGGTGTACCTCCTTGATGAAATTTTGGAAAAAAAGCTTATAGAAATGGGTCGTGCGTCAGAGAAAACCAGCTGGAGATGTTGCTGCTTGTGTTTTTAGAAGATTTTGCTAGAATGGAACCATATCTGCAGAAATTTCGAACACGCTACAAACTGTTAATGAAAAAGGTGGAAGATTCATTGGCTTTGAAAGTATCATGAAAAGGATAAGCATGAAAAGCTGGGAAAGGAAGCTGTAATAGATCCGGTCCTGGTCCTGGTGTACCTCCCTGATGAAATTTTGGAAAAAAAGCTTATAGAAATGGGTCGTGCGTCAGAGAAAACCAGCTGGAGATGTTGCTACTTGTGTTTTCAGAAGATCTTGCTATAATGGAATCACATGGGTTTATTATCAGCAGAAATTTCGAACACGCTACAAATTGTTAATGAAAAAGGCGGAAGATTCACTGGCTTTGAAGGTTGATCAGCAATGAAAAAAGAATGGAAGCAAGGACTGGCTATGGAAGAATTTCTTGATGATAATCTTATATGAACATTTTGAAAGTTTTATATTTTAAAATTTTTTTGATTTGGAATTGATTTTTTGGATATATATTATTTGAATTAATAAGATTTAAAGGATTGAAGTATTTGATAAAGAAGAGAGTAGATGGTTATACTATTAAAATTTGTTGTAAAAAAGAAAGAAAATTTCACTTAAAAGATATGTATTTGAGATCAAAAAGAGTTTAAATGATTAATGATATATAATTGTATTATTCTAAAGGACTTATATTGTCTTAGAGGAATTTAAAGATGGTTTTTAATGGGTTTTAAGATATTTGGATGATTAATAGCAGTAAGATTAAAAGATATGTACTGGAGATCAAAAAAGAGTTTAAATGATTAATGATATATAATTGTATTATTCTAAAGGACTTATATTGTTTTAGAGGAAGTTAAAGATGGTTTTTAATGGGTTTTAAGATAGTTGGATGATTAATAGAAGTAAGATTAGTAGTTAACTTTTTATTTGTAGAAACGGTAAAGTTTAATTTTTAGATACTTGGATCTGGGGAAGATGGATAATTATATTTGGAGTTTTGGAGTTAAAATAAATTAATATTGGTATGTATTATAATTGGATTGTTTTAGTTAGATGGGGGTTGTTTATTTACTCCTGTATTTAGTTCTGGGAAGTCCGGGGGGCGGATGGGGGGAAAGGGATTTCTTATGTATTTTGGTATACTAGAATGGTAGTAAGATATAATGTAATAGGAGGTTTTTCAGTTTGTTATTGTTTTTATTATTATTATTGTATGCCATAATTGTATTTCTGTTTATTTTAAAAATCAATAAAAATTTGTTTGAAAAAAAAAAAAAAAGAACATACTAATATGTCGCGAGCATAATGGCACGCTGGTTACCAGCATGTACTACAAAGCCACCCACACTGACTGAATACTCCATAGTGACAGCAATCATCCTACGGCCCACAAAATTGGCTGCATTCACACCCTGTTTAATAGAGTAAACACACACTGCAGCACCGCAAGTGAAAAAGCCAAGGAATATGCACACCTTTTTCAGGTGTGCATACAGAACGGCTATTCCACCGACTTCATCCGACGTCATCACCAGCAACAGGCGCTATGTGCTGCAGATGACAGGCTTCCAATCACTACTACTTGGACCACACTCCCTTATATTTATTATTTTATTTATTTTATTTATTTAATTTATATCCCGCCCTTCTCCCGACGGGACTCAGGGAGGCTCACAACATATTTAAAACAAAAGCATATATACAATCCCCCCCTGTAAAACCGAATTAAACCAAATTTTAAAGTTGTGTTATTTCGAATTCCTTAAAATGAACCCAGTATAAAATCCTCCCTAGGCCAGGTCCGCTTGCTGAAAAAGCCATGTCTTGAGGGCGCGACGGAAGGTAAGGAGATCCGGAATCGTCCGAATCTCGGGGGGTAGTTCGTTCCAGAGNGTTCGTTCCAGAGGGCAGGGGCACCCACAGAGAAGGCCCTCCCCCTGGGGGTCGCCAGCCGACATTGCTTGGCCGACGGCACCCTGAGGAGACCCACTCTGTGGGAGCGTACCGGTCTATGGGAGGGAATCTGCGGCAGAAGGCGGTCTCGGAGATAACCGGGTCCTATGCCATGAAGCGCTTTAAAGGTGGTAACTATCTATGGAGTGTCAGAGACGGCTGCAAGAATATTATCTGAGCATAACATTAGAGTCGTGCATAGACCAATCAGACTCTTCAAACACAGGTAATGCGCCCCAAAGAACCCTTGCCCATGAGTGAGATGTTATCAGTGGTATATCAAATTAATTGTAATAATTGTGCATGCAATTATATAGGTGAGACCACAAAGCGTCTTTGGACAAGACTGCATGAACAGCAGTTGGCCATCAAACGCCATGAGCAGCGGTCCCAAGTGTGGGCTCACACTGTAGAACACAACCACATATTTAACTTCACTGAGGCCAGGGTCATTGCTCATGATGCAACAAAGGGCGGCCGTCTGCTAAAAGAGGCATGGCTATCCAACAAGCATTCCATCAACCGGCATATTGAACTATTACCAGCTTATCAGACATTACGCCGGCAGATATCTTTAAATAAGAAAACTGCAAAGACTTCCGGTTCCGGATTACGGCGCTCGCAGCTGCGAAAGGAGACTGCTCTCTTCACCAGCTGATTCTCCGCTGCCGGTAGACCCTCAATCGGGTCGAAAAGCCGCCTTGGAGGGGCGGCTACCGGTGAGGAGGTCCTCGTCGTCCTTGGGAGAGCGGCTGTCAACACTGCAAATACTGTATATTCTTGCTTTGACAATATGCAGAACTGTCTGGTATTTTTATAGTTAAACCAGGCAACAGGGAAAAGGGAGGAGAATAAGGATAGCCCAAACCACATCTTCCAAGTTAATTGGAAGATGTGAACCATGACCCCAAAATAGAGGCAGGGAAAAATGCTTGGAATGTATGCGTAACGGAAGAGAAGCCAGACCTAAGCATTTCCACCATGCTGTACTGACGTCTCTGTAACCTTAATAAATGCTTTTAGGAGAAAATATGCCTAAAAGTCCTTTTAAGTGTTTCGTTAATCAGACACATGACTACATGCTTAGGTCTCAACTCCTTTTAAAACAATCTGGGGTCCCGAACTCCATCCACTGCCTTGAAGTTTGAGAGGTACTGGTAATGATTCGGGGAAGATCTGACACGGAGAAAAAAATTGTCTGAGGCCAGCCTCCTCCTGATTGCAACAGTTTTCTCAGGGGGGAGAAGCGACAGCCGGCAAGCCAGGGGAGAGAGGAATCTGGCAGATTTCCCAGCTGGGAGCGAGGCCAAAACTATCAGGAGAGCTGATTTGGTCGTCAGGCGGAGATAAGCTGAGCGAAGACTCTGGAGGAAGCCGGCCGTCTGTCACTGAAAACTGGGGTGAGTGGAAATACCCACCTGCAGTTCGCAGCGGGTCATTAGACTACCTGGCAGAGAGATTTGAAGAGTTAGAAGTGCGAAGAGAAGAACAGCTCTTGTTGAGAGAGGCCCCCAGCCCCACCCTTGCAGAACAAATAGTTTTTCAACCCCTGGGGTCCCCTGCCAAAGCCTCCAGCCCTACAGAGAGAGAAAACCCCAGCCTGGGCCCCCTACATACAGCAAGGTGAAACCAAGCAACCCCCCCAGAGGAATGATCACCTATCTCTGAACCTACATCAACTAATAGAGGCCTTGCAGCAGCTTAAGGGGGGTGCAAATGCCAGAAGAGCTACAGCCGGGGAGCTTGCAGATTAGGGATGCCCAGCAACAACCCCCACTTGCTCAGCAGCCATTGAGGGGCCTACAGCAGCAGGGGGCATCACCAGCCCCCGCTGGACAACAGCAGAGAATCCAGCAACCGTTGGATCAGCAAGCAGGATGGGGCCAACTGCAACTGGGGGCACCACGTCAACAGCAGGGAGCCCAGCACCCATGGGACCAACAACCGGGGTGGGGCCAGCAGCAACAGCCCCAGTGAGGGCCGCAACAGCCTGTTTTTGCACCACCCTTCAATGCAACCTTCGATGGAGACCCAGAGAAGCTGATTTTTTTTCTCAACCAAGTGCGCTCTCACTTGAACCGCTGGGCCTACCACTATCCGGACCCAGGTGCCATGGTCGACGTATTTGCATCCAACCTAGATGGAGAAGCAGCTGAATGGCTGAATAATTTATACAGTGAGCAGGCCCCCGAATTGGAAGATCCCCACCTTTTCCTCTTAGGTCTGAAAGAACGATTTGAGGACCCATCCATAGGCCTCAAAGCAGCAAGACAAATTCACAAAATAAAACAAGCCGGGAGGCCTGCCCTGGAGTACATGCGAGAGTTCTGCAAGTTAGCAGGCCGAACAGAGGGGTGGTCCGAACAATCCCTGGTTCAATACTTTGTTGAGGGATTGGACGATCACCTCTCTCAGGTTTGCATCTACCGAGAAGTACCCGATTGGCTACAAGAGTGGTACCAGACAGTGGTGAAGCTAGACGTTAAGCTCTCTCGCTATAAGAAGCCTCCCCCACACGAACCCGTGCAGCAACCAGAGCTACCCGGACAGCAATCACCCCCACGAAAGCCCTCAACTACGGCAATGGCTGAAAGACCCAGGCCACCGGCACGCCCTTCCTTCAAGTGTTTCCGGTGTGGACAAGAAGGACATCGAGCGGCCACCTGTCCAATCCCCTACCCCCGAAGGCAGAGCAGACCAGAACCAGCAATGCAAAATAAACCTGCTCAGCGGCTAACGAGAGAAAAATCCAACCGGCTCACGCAGGAACCTGTCGCCCAGATTACACCCCCCACACAGGAGGACGCTGGGACCCCGGTTGGACCCGCCCCTGCTCTACCCTCCTTTGACAGCGACGATGAAGGAGAGAACAAGCCAATGGTGAGTCAACAAATCCCGCCTTTTTCACTGGCTGCCAAGCTTATAATCCCTAAGTCTGGGGCATAAATGGACTTAAATGTGCTAATTGATACTGGATGCACCCGCTGCATTACTAGTCGGCAGTTTGCAATGAGAATGGGCATACGGGCAAAACAGCTTTCCAAACCGTTGAGGTTTGAGCAAGCCGATGGCTCCCTCATGGGAGCGACTCTTGTCACACAATTAACTGAGCCCTTACGCCTGGAAATAGGTGCACATTGGGAATTTATTTGTTTCCTGGTGGCTCCAAAAATGACTGAGACAGTGATCCTAGGGTTAGCCTGGTTAGACAAATGGAAACCATTCATCTGGTGGGAGAAAGGAATGAGAACCATGAGACTACCTATAGGGCCTAATCCCCTTCTTGAGTCAACGGATGTTGCAGGGCACCTTGAACCACCCAATGAGCGAGCGCACATGGCCACCTCACCGACTCCACGCGAACCAGTCATCCCCAATGAATACTGGGACCTGGCGGAGGTTTTTAGTGAAAAAGAATGTGATGCCCTACCCCCTCACAGACCCAATGACTGCTCCATCAAACTGGTGCCAGGAGCCAAACTCCCACGACCGAGAATGTATGCTATGTCCCCCCTCGAAATGGAGGAGATGCAGCGATACGTGAACAAAAACCTAGCAAGGGGGTTTATTGAACAGGTCAAATCCACCATGGGAGCCCCTGTGCTATTCAAAGAAAAAAAAGATGGGTCGCTTTGTCTCTGCGTGGACTATAAGGGTCTCAATGCTGTGAGTGTGGAAAACAAATACCCACTCCCCCTCCTAAAGGACTTATTAACCCATCTGGCTAAAGGGAGTATCTTCACTAAACTAGACCTGAGAGAGGCATACTACCGGGTGAGAATAAAAAAGGGAGACGAGTGGAAAACTGCTTTCAACTGTCCAATGGGAAGCTATCAGTTCAAAGTCATGCCGTTTGGACTACAGGGGGTCTCAGCTGTATTCATGCAATTGATTAATGAGGTACTACATGATCACTTGTACAAGGGGGTTTTGGTGTATCTTGATGATATCCTGATATATAGCACGAACATGACTGATCACATAAAGCTGGTAAGAGAAGTGTTAAAGAAACTATTGAATGCCAAGCTTTATACCAAACTGTCAAAATGTGAATTTCATCAAACCCGATTGGACTATCTTGGCTATAGAATTTCCAACGAGGGTACTGAAATGGATCCAGCCAAGGTGAAAGCTATAATCGAATGGCAGCCCCCAAAGACTCGCAAACAGCTCCAGAGCTTTCTGGGCTTTGCCAACTTTTATCGTCAATTCATCCCCTCTTTTGCCGAGATTGCCCTACCCCTTACAGAACTACTCAAAACAGGCAAAGGAGGAGGGAAGCCATGACCGGGCCAACCACTAGCATGGACAATGGGCTGTCAAACAGCTTTTGAAAATTTAAAGAGACTATTTGCTGCTGAACCGGTCCTAAAGCACCCCGACCAAGAAGAACCCTTTGTGATTCAGGCCAATGCCAGCAAGGTGGCAGTTGGAGCTGTGTTACTGCAAAAGAACAAAAATGGGATCCTGCAACCCTGCGCCTACACCTCTAAGAAATTTACTGAGAGCGAGCGGAGATGGGCAATCTGGGAAAAAGAGGACTTCGCGGTTAGATGGGCACTATTAAACTGGTGACACTATCTGGAGGGGAGCAAGGTGTCATTTGAGGTATGGACAGATCACAAAAATTTAGAAGCACTGAAAACTCCCCGCAAATTGTCCCCAAAGCAAGTGCGGTGGGCACAGTACTTTAACCGCTTCGACTTCACTCTAAAGTACATACCAGGAGGAAAGAACTTCCTAGCTGATGCGCTATCCCGGCTACCCCAATACAAGAGCGAACGGGAAGAGGTTAACGAGGCAATTATCCCCAATCCGCAAACTGCCACTCAACTTACACCTCGCAGGGTCCCCAATCCTGATGACCCTGGAGCAAAGAAAATAAAACGAGAACTCCTCACCAACCAATGGTTCAAAGATAATCAGGCCTCCCTAACGTGCAGGGATGGTTTGGCTTACATGGGGGGAAAACTATATTTGCCAGAAGCCCTCCGTCTTAATGCTCTCAAACACAGCCATGATGAAAAACAGGCTGGACACTTCGGATATTTGAAAACCCTACACCTCACCCGCCGACAATTCTGGTGGGCGGGGCTAAAAAAGGATGTAGAAAACTATGTAAAAAGTTGTACTGTATGTGCCACAATGAAAAGAATCCCGGGGAAAACCCCTGGACTACTGCAGCCGGTGGCAGACCCTTCTCAACCATGGGAAGAAATAGCTATGGACTTCATAGTAGACCTACCTGAAAGTAGTGGAAACACTGTCATCTGGACTGTAATAGACCTGTTCTCGAAGCAGGCTCATTTCATCGCCTGCAAAGGACTCCCATCTGCCCAACGACTGGCCAAATTGTTCCTGAAACATATCTACCGGCTGCATGGCACCCCTAAGCGGATAATTTCGGACAGGGGGGTGCAGTTCACAGCGAAGTTTTGGAGAACTTTCCTTACATTAATTGGATCATCTCAAGGTTTATCATCTGCTTTTCATCCGGCCACCAATGGGGCCGCGGAAGCCGCTAACAAAATGGTGGAGCAATATCTTAGGTGCTACGTTTCTTACCA
>NW_015387567.1:385572-387760 GCF_001527695.2 Protobothrops mucrosquamatus
AGTAAAGGCTAATAGATTGGTCAAAAGGTTTCATGTGAAACACCCCAACAAACCGAAAGATAACCCTTAACATATGCTTTGGTTTGCTTTACAGGATCTGTCCTTTTTCGTAAGGGGGGCCGGATGTCAACGCTGCAAATACTGTATATTCTTGCTTTGACAATATGCAGAACTGTCTGGTATTTTTATAGTTAAACCAAGCAACAGGGAAAAGGGAGGAGAATAAGGATAGCCCAAACCCGAAGTAAATCACATCTTCCAAGTTAATTGGAAGATGTGAACCATGACCCCAAAATAGAGGCAGGGAAAAATGCTTGGAATGTATGCGTAACGGAAAAGAAGCCAGACCTAAGCATTTCCACCATGCTGTACTGACGTCTCTGTAACCTTAATAAATGCTTTTAGGAGAAAATATGCCTGAAAGTCCTTTTAAGTGTTTCGTTAATCAGACACATGACAGCGGCAGCTGCTTCCAGGGACCCGAGATTGCTCCTTTGGGCCGACGGTGGAAAGAACGGCCGGTAAAATGGCCATTCACCTAGCCGCTGAAACCAGAACATCTAAGCACAGGAACCACCGTGGCTGAGCCGGGTGAGACTTTTTACCTTCCCTCTCTTGGTTTTCTTTTTTGTGTGTGTGTGCATGTAAAAAGCACTTTTGAAATTATTTCCCTGCTCTGAGAAGGCAGTGTTGGTGAGTGTGGGGAAAAAGAAGCCTATGGATTGAATTAACTTAAAGTGACTTTTTTATCTCTATTTTTATTCTTTTTTTTCACTTTGGGGTCTTGGAAAACTTTTTGTTGAATCTGCTATTGGACTTGAATTCTTTTTTTCTCTGTGTTTCCTGATCTTGTTTATGAGATTCCTGGTCTATGGGAGAAGATTTTACATTGTACTGAGGACACCTTGTGGAAAATGTTAAAATTGCAACTTTCCCTTTTTTCTGAGGACTCAGATTGACCTTGACTTTCAGATTACCACAAAAGGAAAAATACAAAGAAAATTAACAGCTGTACTGGTGGGGGTGGACAATGATTAAATGTTTTCTGAACATAGTCTCTACTAAATGATACAAACTGTTTCTAATTATTGTTGAAATGGAGCAACCCTCGGTTCAACTTGACTATAAACTTATACTGGAAAAACTTTATGAAGCTACTGATGAAATACGTTTGCAAATAAAAGAATTTACTATGGAAATAAAAAACAGAAACTCTGCTTTGAATCAACAAATTGACTCCCAGACCTTATCTGAGCACTCTAGAGACCAAAAAACAACAGAAGCGGGACTAACTAAAGGTAAAGAAGATTTCATCCTATTTCATATGCATGCGGACGAGATCTCTGAGGAACCAAAAAGGATTGCAAGTAATCCACTTACAATCTTGAAACCAATAGAAATGGACAGACAAATACAACGAGCTGAGAACTATGGTAGCCTGGATAAACAACTATCATCTACAAAGTTGGACATAACTGAGCCGGCTATTCATCAGCTTCAAATGTGGAGATTGGACTTTTCAAAACAACAAGGGACTACTTACAAAGGAGCTAGGTCTCTTAAACAGAAAAGAGGACGTTTCTGTTTGATTAAAAGGATTCTACAAGGCATAAAGAGTGACTTGTTCATTGATATAGAAGCCTTGTTATGGAAACCGGTTTGGCATAAAAGGAAAGTCAGAATAAGATTTAAGAATGTGACTTAAGGTTTTAGGTAATGGGTTTAAAAGGCTTATTAGATATGGATTGATTTATGGCTTAAAACAGTTAAATAAGAGTTTAGATTGAATAAAAACTAATTAAGGTTTGAACTTAATAATTTGTTTTGTCTATGTATTAATATGTTTTGGATACAGTAATTTTGGGAGGACATTAAAGAAATTTGATATAGATATTGAGGGATTGATTGTTAGATTATAACAATCCACGGCTGACGCTGGATCCACGGCTGACGCTGGAAGACCAGCTGACGGCTGTGGCCAGGGGGGCTTTTTACCGGGTACGCCTGGTGCACCAGTTGCGGCCTTTCCTGGACCGGGATGCCTTGCGCACAGTCACCCATGCTCTTGTCACCTCCCGCCTGGACTACTGTAATGCTCTCTACATGGGGCTTCCCTTGAGGAGCACTCGGAGGCTTCAGTTAGTCCAGAATGCGGCCGCGCGGGCGGTGATGGGAGCGACTCGTCGCT
>NW_015387567.1:388520-392131 GCF_001527695.2 Protobothrops mucrosquamatus
TCCGCCGCGCCCTCAAGACTTGGTTGTTTCAGCGGGCAGGACTGGCCTAGGGGCATTTTAAATTGGTTTTAACTAAATTTTATTAGAAGCGGCCTATTTAAATATTTATTTTTAATCATTTTTTAAATTTTGTATTGTATTGTATAAATTGTTTTTAAACTGGCTGTAAGCCGCCCTGAGTCCTCCGGGAGAAGGGCGGAGTATAAATATAATAAAATTCAAATTCAAATTCAATAATAGAAATAGAAAGGTATTTTTTCTCTTTTCTTTTTTTTGTTTTGTCTCTGTTTCTTTTTCTTTGTTCTTTTTTTTCCTTTCTGATTTGAATTAATATTTTCTTTTCTTATTAGAATTGATAGTCATTTGTAATGGAAGAGGAATAAGAAAAAAGAAGAAATGATATTAATAAATGCTTAGTGAATATGTTAAGGAAAAAGGTTATGGGGAGATCCCCGAAGTGTTAACTAGGTATTTAGATTAGAAATATGGAACATAGTAAGTGAAATAGGTAAACTCAATACAGGATTCGGATTTGTAGATTTATTTAGACGAAAGATTATTGAGGATTGCTATGATTGATTTAGTTATATTGTAATATATCAATTTGAATATAATATGTCATTAGAGGGAAAAGAGAGGAGGTTTTTAATGACTTAATTCGAACTTTATGAATATGACTTTGTTTTGTGGACAATTGATTGTCCTGCCACCACGTTGTTTCTTAAGCACTTGTTTGTAAAATGAAAAAACCAATAAAACTTGTTTAAAAAAAAGAAAAGAAAACTGCAAAGATGAAACAGCCACAGATCCTCACAGATACAAACAGGTCAACAGAGGATCATATCCCTTCCTCAATGGACTTAGGGTCACAACAAATGATTAAGAGGAGACAGACGGTGCCAATGAGTGACAGCAAAAGTCAGGGACAATGATATGGACATGGACAACATGGACAGGGACAATGATATCAAGAAAGAACAGCCAGCTGAAACGGCAGCATCGCTTATGCAAACACCAGAAAAGCAGCGAGATGACTGCGCACGGCAGAACACACACTCCACACGGGCGGGGCATGAGGAGAGGAGCAGGGTGCCTAAATTCAAACAGCCATCAACGAGTGCGACGGAAACAACAGAGCAATTAACTACAGGGAGCGGGAACTGAATAGACCGGTAACACATTCATTACCCAAATGCTTGGCGTTACAAAGACTACAGTATAAGAACATGATTCTCAATCCTGGCTAGAACTCTGATGATGTCAGCAGACGCTGACGAAAGCTAAGTTTTTAAATAAATTCTTCAGTCTCGGTGATCTGTGTTTTAGTTTTTGACTATATATATATATTCAGAAATAAAAACAAAAATACGACTCTTGGGAATATTCAATATAAAATAAGACGACCACCAAGAGAAATCTATAAAAACGTATAGAATTTAATCCACCAAGCTTTCGTCAAGTGCACTTGACATCATCAGGGTTAAAAAGGCGAATGCTGAAAAAGATTTATATACAGTTATTCAACGTCTGCTTCCGGCTCCTGGAGCGCGTGACCGGCCCCAGCTGATCCTGCCGCACTTCGAGCGTGCTGCCTGCTTTGATGTTCGGCTCCTTTTTCTGAGTTCGCGTCCTTTCGAGTGCTGTTACATTCATTATCAGGGTGTTAGGCAGATTCAATGGTAAGGCATTCTTGCTTCCCTTGCATACGGCTCCCCCGCTGTTATACGTGTGTCTGTCTCTGAGAGGTGGTGGGGAATGTAAGTTGTTTCCTGGATTCTTACGAGCACGGTGTCCATTCTCCCTGCGCCCCGGCATAGATCGTTCTTTCTCCTTTTTGTTTCCATTACCCTCCCTCTCCCTCCCTCCCCCACTACTGATCTTATACGGTTGGTGAGGCACTTAAGTGCCGTCCTTCTCGTAAGGCACCTCAACTCCGTCTCTCTCGCGGGCCGCCCCCGCTCTACTTTTCTCCTGGCGGGCCGCCTCCGCTCTGTCAACCTCTCCGGCTCTGTCTCTCCCCCAAGACGTCCCAGTCTCATCTCCCTCGCCCACTATCTGGGCATCCTCGATCGTTATTCCACGCATAGCATTTCGTCGTTCAATCCATTGTCGGCAGGTCGTCAGGTGCGCTGGGGAAACCCTCCCCTCACTTTGCCTCGATCGGGTTATCATAGGATGTCTGACAGTGCTGCCGGCGGGTGGCTCATCCTCCCCTCGGTCCTTTGATCTCGTAATGTCTCGCTCATTCACCTGCTCCTTGGATCTCAATCCTTTGTTGGGTGAGCTGCCTCTCCCTGCCGGGGGGGGAGGCACTTTGTAACCGCCTCTGGGATCTCTGTGACAGTTGTTTATTGGGATCTGTTTGTTGGGGGCCAGCTGATGACTTCACGTTTAATGGAAGGGGGCCGCCATTCCAAGCTTTGCTAGTCTGAGGAGAATAAGACCTAGTGATTCGGCGCTACCGAGGTTTTACAGACTGCCAAAAGTGCATAAAGACAACATCCCACTTCGCCCTATTGTTTCTTTTAGAGGCACCCCCGTTTCGGGGTTGGCAAAGTGGCTCAGCAGCCGTATTGCCTATTTAGTGGATGGTAGTGCTACTGTAGTCAAGTCTGCGGAGGAATTCCTCGAGAAAATTAGGACCCTTAGGGTGGAGGAAGATGAGGTGATGGTCTCTTTTGACGTCACCTCACTCTTTACCTCCATCCCTCAAGACCTAGCAGTTAGGGTCTTAAAAGAACAGCTAGAGAAGCAAGGAAGAACTAGACATCAAGATTCCCTACATGCCGAGGACCTAGTGCAACTTTTACAGCTATGCTTGACTACCTACTTCTCCTTTCAAGGGGTCATATATGAGCAGGTGAAGGGTACACCCATGGGCTCACCAATATCCAGCATGGTGGCGGAAGCGGTCCTCCAACAGTTGGAGCGAGAGGCCATGACCCGGTATCGACCCAAATTTTGGGCTCGATACGTCGATGACACCTTTGTGGTTGTTAAACGGTGCCATCAGCATGACTTTATGGGGGTGTTAAATTCCATATACCCGGATATACAGTTTACTGTGGAGGAGGTGGTCCAGGGCTCGATAGCCTTTTTGGATGTTTTAGTCCAACGCTCATCGAACGGCACGTTAAAACACCAAAGTCTATCAAAAGCCCACGCATATGGACCCTATCCTCCATTACCACAGTAACCATCCGACCTCCCATAAAGCCAGCTGCATTAGGACCCTATTCAAACGGGTACAGTCGCATTGCAGCACGGCTGAGTCAAAGACGGAGGAGAGGAAACACCTGTTTAAGATTTGCCGGAGGAATGGCTACCCCCTTAGATTCATTAAACGGCATAGTACAATGCCAAAATTCCAGGAAGTACGGCAGAGTGAAGGGAGACCCGCAATACAAACTATGCGGGTGACTCTACCATATGTCAACAATGTGTCAGAGGCCACGGCCAGGCTACTGGCGCCGTATAGCATAAAGGTGGCCCACAGACCTGACCAGACCTTGCGGGCAAAAGTAATGCGCCCCAAAGATCAACTCCCCAGTGCTGAGAGATCAGCGATTGTTTATAAGATCGACTGCATGGGGTGCCAGAGTAATTATATA
>NW_015387567.1:393077-394801 GCF_001527695.2 Protobothrops mucrosquamatus
TCTAAGAGACTGGGAACACGCCTTCAAGAACATAGACTGGCAGTCAGGAGAGGGGAGTCATACTCTCAGATTTGGGCCCACATGATGGAGCATGGACATCGTTTTGATTTTGAGAATGCCCAGGTCTTAGCTAATGACTCCACGAAGGGAGGCCGCCTGCTAAAAGAAGCATGGCTGTCAGGGGCGGATTCAATTAACCGCCATGTAGGCCTGTGCTCAGCTCATCGAGCACTCAGGACATGGAACACCAATCGCTGTACGAACGACCCAGGAGGAGTGGGGAGGGAATTACAGGACCGGAAAAAGAACATCCCTTGGAGCCCCCACCTACCCCCACTCGATCGGACTAGCAAAGCCTGGAATGGCGGCCCCCTTCCATTAAACGTGCAGTCATCAGCTGGCGCCCAACAAACGGATCCCAATAAACAACCGTCACAGAGATCCCAGAGGCGGTTACAAAGTGCCTCCCCCCCCCGTCAGGGAGAGGCAGCTCACCCAACAAAGGATTGAGATCCAAGGAGCAGGTGAATGAGCGAGACATTACGAGATCAAAGGACCGAGGGGAGGATGAGCCACCCGCCGGCAGCACCATCAGACATCCTATGATAACCCGATCGAGGCAAAGTGAGGGGAGGGTTTCCCCAGCGCACCTGCCAACCTGCCGACAATGGATTGAATGACAAAATGCTATGCGTGGAATAACGATCAAGGACGCCCAGATAGTGGGCAAGGGAGATGAGACTGGGTCGTCTTGGGGGAGAGACAGAGCCGGAGAGGTTGACAGAGCAGAGGCGGCCCGCCGGGAGAAAAGTAGAGTGGGGGTGCCCTGCGAGAGAGACGGAGTTGAGGTGCCTTACGAGAAGGACGGCACTTAAGTGCCTCACCAACCGTATAAGATCAGTAGTGGGGGAGGGAGGGAGAGGGAGGGTAATGGAAACAAAAAGGAGAAAGAACGATCTATGCCGGGGCGCAGGGAGAACGGACACCGTGCTCGTAAGAATCCAGGAAACAACTTACATTCCCCCCACCTCTCAGAGACAGACACACGTATAACAGCGGGGGAGCCGTATGCAAGGGAAGCAAGAATGCCTTACCATCGAATCTGCCTAACACCCTGATAATGAATGTAACAGCACTCGAAAGGACGCGAACTCAGAAAAAGGAGCCGAACATCAAAGCAGGCAGCACGCTCGAAGTGCGGCAGGACCAGCTGGGGCCGGTCACGCGCTCCAGGAGCCGGAAGCAGACGTTGAATGACTGTATATAAATCTTTCTCAGCATTTGCCTTTTTAACCCTGATGATGTCAAGTGCACAGTTAAAAGCAACCCCCACAAACAGCACATGCCGACACGTTCGTGCCATTAGGATTACATAAGACTGGAGAAGGGGGTGAGAGAAAGGGTTATATAGAGGTATCCAATTGTCTTGATGAGGTTCCTAAAGATGGTCTCCCAATGATACGATGGCAAGGGAGACCTTCTGATAAACTGGAGGGATGTGCCTCTGTGTCAGAACCGCATATGGATAAATGGGATGGTGGGAAGGATGATTTTCAACAAGGGGAGACGATGGATTGTAAAAGACACTCCATTCTAGATGAGAGGAAACATCTGGAGAATGATTGTAAACCTAATGAGGTGATACGCCCCCATGGTGGTTTGACACGGAAAGGCAGCAGAAATAAGGATAGAAGGATAGTTAAAGGGGTTAATGAGAATGTTAC
>NW_015387567.1:397719-414743 GCF_001527695.2 Protobothrops mucrosquamatus
GCCCCCATGGTGGTTTGACACGGAAAGGCAGCAGAAATAAGGATAGAAGGATAGTTAAAGGGGTTAATGAGAATGTTACAATGATTGGTTATCACGGCCCTATCACGAGATCTAGGGCCTGGATCCAGGCGTCGGTTTATTTATAACTGCTTTTCCCATTGATTGACTTTGTGCCCTGAGGATGTCGGAAGGATCCGACAAAAGCTTGGCCCCCTATGATTGTATGCTTTTAAAAGTTTGTAAGGTTTTTACTAAACTTTTAACTGTCTTATATTCTCCTGGTGCTCGCATTTTTATTTTGTACCATGGATATTCCCAGGAGGAATGTAACAAAATCTAAAATTTTAATGGGCCAAGCTTTCGTCAGAACCCTCTGACATCATCAGGGCCTTAAAACAGCAGTCTGGAAGAAGCCTTTATATAGCGCCAGCAGCCTGCATCCGGCTCCTGCTGCACGTTAACGGACCCAGCTGTTCCTGCCCTATCACGATCCAGCGATCTCGCCGGAATAAGGAACAGGACCCCGACAGGGAATGGTGAGGGCTTGGCGTGTGGTATACGGCAACGGCACCCCCCTCCCCCCTCCTCCCCCCTCCCCCTGGGGGTTGTACTTGCACACCCCACAGGTCGACAACTGCCCTGACGAACTTCCTCAGCTGATAAGCCAGACGGGCATGGCATGGCAGCCCGCATTCGTTGGAGAAGGGAACGAGACCCCCTGCAGAGGGAGTGTAAAAACGCCCAGAGACGTGAGGAACGGAGGACCGCGGACGAGCAGGAAGCGCCTGGGGTGGAGAGGAACGGGGAGTTGATGGATTGCTGGGAAAACAAGGAGTGGATGGAAGTAGGACTGGGGGCGTGCCGTTGGGACCAGCGTAGCCATCGTAATGCCGGACCAATTAAATTCCGACAAAGGAGCAGCAACACCGAGACACGGGGGGTGGATTGTTTGGACATTGCACACAGACGGGTTGCTTCTGGGAGAGGGGATCAGGATGAAGGAGGGGGGGAAGATGGAGGGCGGATGGAGGGAACCCCCGTGGAGGGGATAGAAGTGTTACACCTGAACTGTGGAGTAAGGGGAGGAAGGAAGAGACGAACTCATGCATTGCAGATAGATGAAATGGAGGGGGGGGGTCCCCCTACTCGGAAGGTGAGTGCGGGGAATACCCGTGATAGGAAGCGCAAGACATTTAAAGAGATCTCCCATGCGGATCTCCCTTACCCGTGATACGGCAGGAACAGCTGGGTCCGTTAACGCGCAGCAGGAGCTGGATGCAGGCTGCTGCCGCTATATAAAGGCTTCTTCCAGACTGCTGTTTTAAGGCCCTGATGATGTCAGAGGGTTCTGACGAAAGCTTGGCCCATCAAAATTTTAGATTTTGTTACATTCCTCTTGGTGCTCGGTTTTATTGGCTTTTTTATCATGACTATACCCAAGAGTCGGATTTTTAGTGTAATTAGCTTTTATATATATATATATATATATATATATATATATATATATATATATATATATATATATATATATATATATATATATATATATATATATATTTTCAAAATTTGGAATGCTAACAAAGAATTAAGGGAGTACTGAGATAGCTATTTCTAACCTTATTTGGTTTTCATCAGTCAGACATACCCTTCCGAGATTCGAACCTGGGCTTCTCTCTCTCCCATATTTAGGCTGACAGGGTGTTCAAAAAGCACTCATATATATATATATGATAAAAGCTTATAAATATAAATGAGCACCAGGAAAACAAAACCCTTTAAAATTTTTAAAAAGGTTTTAATAAATAAATAATGACCCAAGCTTTCGCCGGCTTTTCTGCTGGCATCTTCAGGGATCCGTGTCAGTCAATGGGAGGGCACTCCTTATATTACAGCCGCCTTTGCACCCGGTCCATAGGTGCTGTCGCGATGTTCCACCGGCCAATCACCGCTCCAATTCCATTCTCATTTCAATGAGTTGATCTACCTGGACCTTGCCTGCTTCACACGATCGTTCCACACCCATTCTCTGTTTCCTGCCTATTTCTTATTCAATACGCACACCTCCCCTTTTTCTCGGTCTTCCCCCTTTTTCTTTTTCTTCTCTCTCATGCCATAGACCCCCACCCCCCCCTCTCTCTCTCCATCGGGGTTTGGTATTTCTGTAAAGCAGCTGTGCGCGAGCGGGTAATCGGCCCTACAAAGGGACATTGTTGTGCTTTTACTTCTCTTTCCCTAATCTCCTCCTCCTTCCCGCTGTCCACCTCCCCCATCCCATCAGGTGGCCGCTGTACTCTACCTACCTGGTCTTTCTTCCCCCCCTCTTGTCCAGACATCCTATCTACCCTCTCTATCTCTCCCCTCTCCTCAATCCACACTCCTCCGTCTGCTCGCCGGGTGGTCAATCCCAGCTCACTCTCCTCCCCCTTACCCCCCCGGGGGCACGTACATGCACATACATCATTTACACTGCGCTCCCACTTATCCTGCCACCGTGCCTCTCTCTTCCTGCATTCCCCCCACTTCCCTCTCGTATCTTTCGTCTCTCTCATACCTTTCACTCCCCCCCACCTTCACTCTCACCCCCATTCACGCCATTTATGTTACCCTCTTGCTTGTCCTGTCGCCGTGCCTCTCTTTTCGCACATTTCTCCCCCTTCCCTCTCATGGCCTTCATTCCCCCCCATTCTCACTTTCACACCCGTTCGTGCCACTCACCCTACACTCCCACTCCTGCCATCGTGCCTCTCGTCCTGCATTCCCCCTTTTTACTCGTGCCTTTCACCCACCCCCCACCCTCTCTCACACCCATTCGCGCCATTTGCATGGCACTCCCACCCCTTCCACCACCGTATCTCTCTCTTCCTAAAATCCCCCCCCTTTTCTCTCATACCCTTCACCCACCCTCCACTCTCACTTTCACACCCGTCTGTGCCATTTACACTGTGCCATTTACACTGCCATTTACACAGTGTAAATGTGTATATACTCGAGTATAAGTCGACCCGAATATAAGCCGAGGGACCTATTTTTCCTCAAAGAACTGGGAAAAAATGGTGACTCGCGTATAAGCCGAGGGGGCATTTTTCAACACACACATTTTTCCGACCGGGCGGGCGGGCGAGAGAGGCGGGCAGAAAAAAAGGGGGGGGGAAATCCACACATGCTCGCGCAGGGAAAGGGGGAAACGGGTGGGCCGGCCGGCTCCCCTCTCCTCTTTGTGTGTGTGTGTGTTTGTGTGTGTCTCTCTCTCTCTCTCAATCCTCCCCCACCCCAAAAGCGGGGAGGGGGCGACCTTGCAAAAGGGAGGGGGCTTCTCCCGGTTGCGGAGAAGGCTGGAGGTGCGCCTTTCTCGGCCAGCCCGGGTAAATTCGGCCGTATTCTTCAATACGGGCTGGCCCCAGCAGTTCCGGCTGGTTGCCGGCAGTTGGCTATTCCTCCCTGGCCGCCTCAGCCTCCCTAGCCCTGTTGGTGAGCGCCCGGCAGGGCGCAGCGTCGCCAGGCCTCCCCCCTTCGCGCGAGGCGTCTGGCGTTCCCCCTCGCGCTTGGCTGCAGTGGCCCGGGGTATTCCGTCCCGGCCTTGACACGCAGCGCCACAGGGAANGCCGCCAGGCAAGCAGGCGGAGCGCAGCGCCAGGGGAGGGGGAGCGAGCGGCGAGCCGCCGTGGCTTGCCTGGCGGCGGTGGCGGCAGCACCAGCGGCTGCTTCGAGGCGCTGACTCGAGTATAAGCCGAGGGGGGCATTTTTCAGCCCCCAAAATGGGCTGAAAAACTCGGCTTATACTCGAGTATATACGGTATATATATATATATATATATATATATATATATATATATATATATATATATATATATATATATTTGTTTTTCTGACAAAGAGTTAAAGAATTAAATTGGGAGACTAAGATGGCCATTTCGAGCTCGTTCTGCTCTCTTCAGTTAGCCACACCCTTTATGGGATTCGACCCTGGGCAGTTTACATACTAGGCAGTGATTTAACCACCAAGCCACAGGCTTTCCTCCCCTCTTTGCCAGCCGAGTCAAGGGAGTATATACAGGACGTTTTTCAGACAGACCGGTCTGACTGATTACACCTTGACATTTTAACTGCTATACTGCAGTTAATTCTTTAACTCTTTGTCAGAAAAAGATAAAAAAAAAATGGATTTAAAATGTTTCACAGTTGCGACTTGAGCCTGCTTAACGCCCCTAGTTGGGGGGCTGCAAGGCAAAAGATATTGTAAAAAGTAAAACTGCAATATATCAGTTAAAATGTCAAGGTGTAATCAATCAGACCGGTCTGTCTGAAAAACTTCCTGTATGTATGTATGTATGTATGTATGTATGTATGTATGTATGTATGTATGTATGTATGTATGTGTATATATATATATATATATTTGAGAAAAATAGTTGAACACCGGGATAAATATAAAAACAACTGTTTAATAAACTAACAATTGTTTAATAAATTTAGCTTTCAACATGAATATACCCGGGATTCACACTTTTAGTATAATTAGAGAATAGTATACACACACACACACAGAGTATATTACAGTATAACATATGCCTCCTAATTTGGACAACATCATTCCTGGTATAAGATAGTAGCATACAGCTAATCCATACAGAGAGTAGCATAGCACACTGGCAGCAGGGCTCTCTGCCTAAGCAGCTTTGCACTTTTCTAGAACAAAGAAACAAATAAATTATCTATTTCAGTTTTTGCCCTGTCTCAGATGCTAAAACCACTTGGGTAATCTTGAGCTAATCACTTGCACTTACCCCTAAAAAGGCAATGGCAAACTGCTTCTGAAAACATTGTCAAAAAACCTGCATAGACCAGTTGCCAGAAGTCAAAACTGACTTGAAAGCATTCATAAATAAACAAATAAATGTATCTACATCAATATGTTATGTAGAGTTCACTATATAAAAACTATAGCAACACTGGAATCAAAGTAATGTTCATGAGCTAATAAAGCTATAAACACAGTAATTTAATACTCTAGCATGTATATGTAACAAAACAATAAAACAATTATCAAATGCTTTGTGAGATTTTATGAGGAAACTGCCTGGAACAATTCTATCTGGATTTCATAAAATTGCAGAGTCACTCAGTTCTCAATGCATGTTTGCTGGGCATCAGAGTTGGTAAGAGCTTACTTCTGAGTGTGACAGAGTAGTGTAATGGTGAGACAATTAAAACAATCATGGTCATATTATTCCTTGGTGAAGCATTTCTCAAAGCCCCAATGCTCACCAGCAGTGAGTAAAGAAACTATCTCTAGAAAGATTAATTATTCTGATCAAATAGTGAGGCAAAAGGGGCTATCAATATGGTTGCACCTGAGCAAAAATCTGATTTTTTGAAGCAAGTTGGATAACAGATGGAGCACTTGTAAGAATTACTAGTGTAAGGCTTACTATGTGGATGACCGAATACACGCCAAAATACATTGCTACTTTTTCGCAATGAGCAGCAAAAAAACATTTACTTTGCAGAGCCTGCTGCTTCATCAATTATTGTCAGTAATTACCTAATTGGCATTTGGATTGAAGCAAGTGGCAAGTTCCATTGCTCCAACATTCAGAGAGGATCATCTGACACTACCATAATTTCAGTGCTGTGAGGTACACAATAAATGTAAATGTTGTAATTTTCCATTTCTGTTAAAGGAATAGGCATATAGAGGCACTTAGCTAAGATACTTTTAGGAAAGGAGATATAATAAGCTGAAGGAATAGAGAGGAATTATATATACTGACTTAAAGGATACTTTTAGAATAGTGTACACTATTGTAGAATAGCATATAGCTTCTGAATAACATATTATTCATTTTATATAAGGCTTATTCTTTATAAAAACTGCTTAGAGTTAGTATTTTAAAGTATAACTATGAACCAAAGTGCGGCCATGTTTAACCGAAGCATGAATTCTGTTACACACAGACGTTCTTATAGATAAACAAGGAAAGAAGACAAATCTTTTATAATTGCAATTATCCAGTTTGGGTAACAGTTCACCTTGTAGATAAAGCTATACCCTTAGTTAGCAGGATGTTACAAATCATGCCATGGAAAAGGGAGTGAAAATAAGACAGGAACAAAAGTGGGCTTTTTGATCTAATAATTGGAGGGCTTGGTAATTGTAATGATTGCTAGGTGGTCGGAAAGCATGTGACCGGATGGGCCTATCAACTGGGCTCACTTTGGAAGGATGTGGCATGATGCACAGGACGGTATAAAAACCTATGCAAAAATTGATTCAAGTGTGGACTCTGGGATTTGCCATTACCAAGAGTTCCACCGCTTTTGCAAAAGCTTTAATAAAACTTGTTTTGTTTTCCAACACCCTTGGAGTTGAATTTTTATTCCTCACAGTGCCAAGCAGAGATTTTCAACAACTTCTTAATGTATGAAGAGATGTTATACTTTTACCGTTTTTATTCAAATTTTTATAGCTGCCCAAAGCTTTTATCATTTTATAATTCATGTACCACCTTTCAGACTGAGGCTGTTAATACATTTCATAAACAAATAAGATAGTTTTGCTATTTGCATTCTCCCCCACCCTCCAAAACTAAACATGTTTTGCTACCTATATCAGCAGATTTTATCTGTCCTCCACCATGGATTTGATTCAGGAGATGATATAGTAGTTTCCAGAATGTTAAACTCTGTTAAAAATAGAGAACGAATTGTTTAATTCATAAAATATCACCAGATATTGTTGTTGTTTTTTTAAAATATAGTATTTAACATTTAAGTACCTTTTATGGCTGCCCAATTGATTGCCATTGAAAGTGCAGATTATCCAATTGAATATTAAATAGAATAAGGATATTTCAACTGCAGAATCGTTCAAAGTAATGATTTTGAAGAATATTGTAGCTAAATTCAGATATAATTTTCATATTTCAATGTATCAACAAATGTGGATTTAATATCTATATAATAGGGAGACACGTGCATTCTGGGGTATAAACATAATTGAATATAATTGTGATTATAATTTTTAAACCTCATTAACTGTTTATAGTGATGGAATGTTTTTTGTATTCTATCAAAATTTTGCATTTGTTTTATCCTTTTTTGGTTCTCTCTATTCACCTAAGCGTTACCAAATTTCTCTTAAAAAGATTAGCAGCAGCTGACAAAATAAATTAGTAGACTGGAGCTTCGTTTTAAAAACTTGAGCCCCTCAGCAAGCATGGTTATAATATCTCCGTGGAACACGTAAAAGCAACTCTGCAGTCGGAGACTCAGAAAGAAGGAAGTGAGACTGTTTCCTAGGATACATTCCCCTGAACCGAAGAAAGCCCTTTTCATCGAAAAAACATCATTTTTTTTCATTTTTCGGCTGAAAAGCTGCGTTGCGCAAACCAGACGCTTTTCCTAGTCCATCCGACCAACCCCGCCTCCCTTCGGCGAGAGGGCCACTAATCAAAGGCAGCTGTTACCCTACGACGGCGTCTCTCAGTCTCAGCCGCTTTAAGATGTCTGGACTTCAACTCCCAGAATTCCCCAGCCCTCACATCTTAAAAGTAGCTGTGGTTGAGAAATTGCCTTACACCGTTGAGGTCTAGTCTCGTTTTTTAAGCTGCCTAGTATGTCTCGAACAAACACTGCCGGCCAACATAAATTCGTGCTCAGTGCCTGAACATACCACCCAGTTAGGATGAAAGCGGCCAGGGGCATGTACAGAATCGCTTCCCCTTTCCCCTACCCACCACCTGAGGTTGATCGAACTTGGCTTGCCGGAAAGTCTCTGGAGAAACGTGCGAGCCAGGCAGGCTCAGGCTCAGCGCTGCAATAGCTGCCGGTAGGTAAGCGGATGCCGATCGTTGGCAATTCATTATCTTTATGGACTTATTCCTGCGCCTCTCTCTCAAAAGCGGCACGAAGTTACGGAGCTTGACAGGAAGTAAGCGTCAAGTACGCATGCACAACAGTGAATCTGAAGCTCAGTCGCTTCCCTATGCCCTCACCACTCCCTCTTTACCATAGAGAAAAAAGAGAGAAGTAAGCGTAACCTGTCAGATTTCCTAATAAATTCTGAGATTCGACATTTTTAAAAAGTGGTCTGTGATCTCTTTTGGGAATTATTGAAGAGTCGTACGTTAAAGAAAAGCTGTGATTGCTTAGCAGACATCGAACGGGCAGTCACCCCGAAACTAACAAGAACACTTTCTTTTTCTACCTCAAATTTTATTTCGAATATTTTAATCATTTAAGATTTGCAACATTCAAAAATTAGATCACGTTGAAAACAACCTGTTAGCTGCATATTGCAAATGATATTTTTTGGGACACCGGGGCAAGGACGAGGATTTTTGAGGAATCCGTATATTCGAATTTCCTTCAGTTGTTTTGTCTAGAATGATCAATGATATGTCAAGGCATTTTTTTTAATTTCATGCCTTGTATATAGTTGATTGATAATTTAGACTATATGATTTGTACTATATAGAGGACTGTAAAAGCTGTTTTTATTTTTGCACCATTTTTTATTTTATTTATCATATTTTCTACTCCCAGGAATTATTTATTTTTCTCACAAGCCAGAAGACCAGTTTCAGGGCTTCATTAATGTGCCAGATTAACAAGGTCCTACCTACTCCATCTTGTCACATAAATTTTCACACTTTAATTTCAAAGTTCTAATCTCAAGAGAGCTGGCATTATTGAATGGATAAACTTAAAATAATCAGCAATAAATCAAGGCAATTTAGAAAACATGCCTTGCAATTTATTTCTAATTTTGGGAAAAACATCCAACCATTAATTTCTGTTGATAGTCCCTAATGTTATGTGCTCCTGGCTACTTTCCTTCCTGACCAGAGGCAAGCTCGCCTGACCAATAACCAGCGAAGACACAGTGAACGGCTTGTTTTGTTTATTGCAATAAGCAGGGAGAGAAAGTATCAAAGCTTGGTTCTCTCCAAAGTTCCAACCCAAAATATTTCCTTCTTTATACATCCCTGTCCCGGCCACCACATCCCTCCTCTTTCCCCATTGGCTGAGGTACTATGAAGTTACACTCTTTCCAACAGCCTCCTACATATTTCCTGCTACATATTAAATGATACTGAGGGAAGTTAGCCCAGAGAAGGAAATATTAAAAGGGCAGAAAAATATATTTTTCCTCAAAAGGATTTTTAAAACCAAAAACCAACCCTGGCCTCATCTCTTTGCCCCAAGCAGTAGCCAGCCCTATACAAATGCAGATGTAAAACCATCAGAAAGCTGGAGCCAGAGAACTCAAGAAGACAAAGAGAAAATCTGCATAGCCCACCCAAACTCTTAAGAGTCATTAGCCCACCCCCAGGGAAGCAGGATATGATAATAGGATTAAACCACAGATATCAAGGCCTAGAAAAACACTCAGAAATAGCCTCAAAGTTCATGCCAGGAACAGGAAACTATTCCAAACAAAAGGCTAGAGGGGGTATAAAAACCCCTAGCCCATGTGCTCAGCTCTCCTTCTTCCCTCTGCTCTTTCTTGCAAGAACCATCTTTCTGCCTCTTCAATAAACTGTAACCTTCTTCCCAAAGCAGTCGCCATGTTGCTTATTTATTCTCGGCTTGGATGAACCAGGATGAAGACTTTACTTCTGACAATTTGGCACCCCAGAGATGGGACTCCAAGCTAACCTCTCCAATGGACTGAGACTGGTAAGCCCCATCTTGCCGGCAGCAGACCCCTTGTGTCTGTGGATGGGTTTCCCAGGCCCTGCACATATGGAGCCAGGGTAGTAAAGGGAGTTTTGAGAGTTTGAGCTCAAGGGCTGCTTTGGAAAGAAGGTGAAGGTGAGTACCTCTAAATTTTAACTTTAAAGCCCAGGGGAGTGAGAGAAATGTATGTATTTCTGTGTGTGTGTGAGAATACCCTTTTTCCCCAATCACAGTTGGATTTTGCTCCTTCTGGTCTTTCCTAGCCACAGAAAGGATCTGTTTAATTGGCAGAACCTGGAAAGCATGGGGGTTTGGTCAGAGCACAGAACCTTTTGTTAAGGAAAAGGGAGAGGCTGTGTGAAAATGAAATGGAATGAGTGAATGAAAGAATTGGATTTAGACAACTAGCTGGTAAGGCCCTGTAAGCAAAGCAAAGCAAAATTAAGTCCCTTACCTCTGGAAAGCAAGCAGAGGTCGTCCCAGACATTTGAAGTCTGCAAACAGCGGTGGTGAAAAGTGAAGTTAAAGCCAGTAAGAGTGCCACGTACCTTCTGCAGGGGAGCAGAAGTGTCCTCAACAGACCCATTTTTGGTCTGAAACCATGGTGGTAGATCCCTCAAGGAGTGCCCTCAAGGAGTGCCCTCAAGGAGGGATCCAGAGTCCTCCGGGGTCCCTTTTGACCCAAAACCGTGGTGGAAGGCGGAAGTCTCACAAGGAGGCTTCAGTGCGCCAGACCCGATAGAAACAAATTGAACCCCTGCATCAGAAATAAGGGAATCATGGGATGTTCTAGTTCCGAGGGTCGAGATAGACTCCCCAGTGTAAAGCTTGCTTGAGGCCTAGGACGGGAATCAGCTACCCGTTCAGGCAGGTATGAAAAAAGAGATAGGTAAAGAAACTATATGTTTTAAAAAAATAGACTTTGCTTAGGGCTTTGCTGGGAAACCAATTTGGCTAAATAAAGGTACTTAAAATGGAAAATAAGAAATAGTGATTATAACAAGAAAAGAGAGCTGAAGAAGCAAATCTTCAACTGGCACCATTTAGTGCTAATAAATGGAAATGGACTAAAAAAAATCTATCATGATTTTATGGCTGCTATAAAAACGCTTTATTTCTTTGAGAAAAAACTGAAAACACCCAACAAGAAGGAAACATATGAGACCAGAATGTGAATTCTTATTGTGAGAACCAGCATAGAAACTTAACACTGAGTATAAAAGTTGGAACAATGCATTGGAAAGCAGAGATTTATCTACAAAGAGCTCTTTGGAAATCTTCCAACCTCTTTTATTTACCTGGGCAGCAATTAAGAAAAACTGAAATACTTTATTAAATTATTAACCAACTCAAAATAAATGATGTGCAAGCATCTGAAGTTGAATCAACAACATCCAAACAGACAAAATACATACATAACATTTTGGCTAAAACAGTATTAAAACAGAATACTTAATGCTTGCTCCAGCTACCTACATGTACAAAAAAAGATATTAACAACTGGAGTAATAATTTTTTTTAAAATAGTAGCATAGAATTCAAGTAATTATAGGCAAGTAAAACAATAAAATAATCTAAAAGGTTTTTGGAAACTGTTTACAGTTTCGTGTCAAACTTGAGAATATATACAATATAGTAACTGATATGGCATGTATATCCCAAAGATATAAACATGTAAATAACCAAGAGTTATCTATACTCAATTATTTGTATGGGTATCCATACTCAAGACAGCTCCAGTTGCTCTTAATGCCACCACACAAAACCTGGTCACCTAGTACGTTTTTTCAGGATATCAGAAAATAGAAATTGTACACAATTGAAGTTGGCGAATCCTATTTTGATAGTTACAAGTGGAATACTAGAGGAGTTTGGATATAAAAACAGCAGTTTAGAACATGTTTATAATTTCAACCTATCATGAGGACATAATCATAGTCGGTATGGTGTCTTTAGTACAAAGTGGTTACTAATGTTCTCACAAAGTGGTGAGAACATTACATTTGGGCTAAGGTGATGCTACTTCACCAGCTTAGTTTTGATGGTTTATATCAAACACGCATGATCTGAGTGGGGCTGTTACTTGGTCATAGCCCATAGATAATAAATGGGAGAAAATCCAAGGGGTGGGAGCCTGGAGATGTGTTTCTAGAATGTAGCTGAAACTGGTCCAACTTATATTACTGCATGCTCTGATATTGCATTTAATTTTTTTTCTATATATATTTTATATCAGCTATCAAATTGAAAACAGTTTTTCTGCAGTTCTACAGTTTTTTGAAGGCCTTCTAAAGATACATTCAAGAACATTTATAAACCCTTACCAGGCAATGCCTATAATTATAAAACAAGGGAAATGCTAAATCCAGTACCACAGAAATATCTGGTTAGGAGCAAAACAAACCTGGCAAGCTGCCAAGTTTTAACAAGAAGACATTGGAACCAGAGGTGATTCACTTGTTTTTATTTTTTTTAAAGTAATGATAAAAATTACATGTGAAATACATTTAAAGACATCTCAGGATGTCACCAGAATGGATGCTGCCTAGGCTCTGCAGATCCAGCCAAGATGCTGGAAAGCTGAGTAAACAGTGATCCCTGCCAAACAAAGATGTGCAATGGAACCAAGGACTCCACGATTTCTCTTATTAGGATCTATAAAGGGAAGACAGAACATTCACATGGCATAATACAAATAGCAACATTAACAATGCAAAATATATTTTTTGTTGAAATGCTTTTTTTATTGTCCAATAAGTTCTGGATGCTTCAAGGAAATTGTTGTCATCTTCATATATAAAATAGCGTCCTTCACAGAAATAAAGTCATTGCTTATTTATATGATATTACAGACTATCTTGAGCAACCTTCTATGTGTCATTTTTGTTATGTGGGTCTCTTACTAGTTTGTAATTCCTACATGCTTTCTACTCATGGCACATGCTTTCCAATTTTAAATAAAGGGCTAGGTATCTGCCTAGCATTTTTAATTCATGAAGCATTGTTTCCCAAACACTCCTAGTAGGATGGTCACTTATTACATTTTCCATAGTTAGCTCTTTCTACATATAAACTGGGCAGTTCACCCAACTTCTCCTATTCCTCTTTCCCTTGATTTTAGAATGTTCTCTAGAAAACATGCAGGGGTGTCTTTGGGGCTGGCTGTGTACAAGAAAAAGCTAGGCAACTAAACATTCAGATAAACACATTCAATTTTTCCTCTTGTCTGTTTTTTCTAACCATGATTTTCCATTTTATTCCCTGGGGAATACTAACACATGGACTTTTTTCACAAATATATTATGCTTCTCTATGGTTTAATATAATGTGCAAATTCATTTTATCACTTAGCATTATGTATAGATAAACCCAACATCTTATTTTTGACTGCAAATGTTTTCTGGGAATAATACAGTCTATATATATCCATTATATAGTGCAAGCCAGATTTTTAAGCAAAATTTGCTGAATAAACCAAGAACTGATTAGAATCACCCTGGATTCTCACAATGCACACAGCCACATTAAAATACTTGTCTTAGCAAGTTTCATGAGCCAGTCATTCTAAATTTGGTCATGTTGGTTTTAATAACATTTTTAAAAAATTAAAAAATGCTTTGATACAATCTGTGAATTTAGTCTCATTTTACCGATAAATAAAGTCATAATGGTCTAGGTAAATTAAGGTGTGTTTTTCTCTTATTTTTTTCCATTTTCTGAGGAAAATATAGGACCAGCTATATAGTCTAAAATTAAACTTTAACTATGAATTCAGACTAATCTTGACAGAACAACTCGAATTTTGTAAAACAGTATCTGGCTGTCAAGTGAAGCAGGAGTTTAAAAACAACACCACAGAGATGAAAACAGCTTTGCAAGAAATGATTGTAACTCCTATATAAGGACTCACCTCCTGTGTAATAGCCATAAGCATACAGTATTCTTCCAATTATCCATGCTATACCAAGTCCTGTAGCAACACGCTATGAAGAATGAATAATTGCACATGAAAGGATGTTTACAATTAAGTGGATATTAAATGGACAGTTAAGACTACAATTAAGATTTATACTGTGGGAGAATTATTCTGGAAAGATGTGGTTATACTAGCCAAGAAAGTAAATAAAGACAGTTACAAACTTACTCCACTATTTCATTTGCTCCAATTCTTTTTAACTCCCTGTATTGGGCAAGTGCAAAAATTATGAAGTGACATGATCAGTCCAATTAAACTTGCTCTCTTTTACACTGTATATCTTTTACCTTTTTATCCATTCTTTCCAACTTTCTCTTTATCAAGTTACATTGAGAGCTTCTTTAATAGTGTGAATTTATTTTGATGGTGAAATGATTATTGACAAAGAGAGCACATTCACTGGTTAAAAAGATCAACTTTTTGTGGTCTGATTCATTTTCCTAAGATGTGTTGGCAATAGCTGTCATCAATATCAATCCAAAATTATTTATTTCAGAGACAATCTTCCAGTTTCTTAAACGAATAACTTTGGTTTAACTATGGTCAATTGAACATCCATCAAGCTACCAATAATAAGTTCCTGTATTTCTTATTTTTCTGCAATGCAAGAGTGCTAATTTAAAAAACAACAACTTGCAAATCAGGATGCAATATTTTACACTGATACCAGATGCTGATTACTGTATCAAAGTTATTTATTAAATTTGTTTGCCACCGCCCATTTCACCATGAGGTGACTCTGGGTGGCTTATAGCATTAAAGAATAAAAAAATACAACAATATGTATACATTAAGAATAACACATTAAAAAGAATAAAATATACAAATACAAATTATCAGCTATAACTAAAAGATGGATGGGTTTGGATATACAACATTAATTCATCTGCCTCTGGTTTTACTATATTGTCTTAAGAAACATTTTGGGGTTTAAAAGATACACCAACTTCCATTGAACAAATTGCTAATCATATCCAGACCTAAATATTGTTCTTACCGGGTAATAGATCCCACTGATTCCAAGAAAGAACAGGAAGGAGGGATATGTTTCCAAGCTAAAAACAGTCAGATGTTTAAATACACTTCATTAATGGGTTTTAAAAATTTACGTCCAACTGAACATTATATACAACCTAACATATCCCCCAAAATAAAGCAGAATATTCTGCTATACCTTGATACCGTTAGCTTGCCTGCAATCATAATAGTAAACACAAGCAGATTCATCTTACAATTTATAATTTTGCTCTGTTTTTATATTCTTGGTTGCTGTCTTCCCAACCATGTGCCCTGCACCTGTCTAGAATTACATCCAAATGACCAATAGTAGCATTTCATAATGTATAAACACAGAACAAGGAACATGACAGCCTGCCCCATTTATGTCCTTAGGAGAAAAGATATATCATGAGTGCTGCATCAAAATAACCAATATAGATTTCCTCTCTAGTTTACAGTGGAATTCAGATGTTTTCTAGGCACCAAATCTGGAAGAAACCAGGAATAAGCACAATGCAATACAGACTACTTACGTGTTCTGGTGTGCCCTCTGGATACAGTTAAAGATATGCCCATTTTCAGGGTCTGTACTGTACATGGTTGGATACTATTGAGGGAAAAAATTACATACATATATGATTTTATATATATGCTGTATAGCTATATAAATAATACATGAATTCAAAACTTACAGTACATGATATTCTAAATGGTCATGGATGTGTATTTGTTGGCATCTCCTCAATAAAAACCTGCTTTTTTTCTTAGACTTACACGGTAGATATGTAAATTGGCAAAAGTAAACTTTAAAAATACATTAATATAACAAATAATGATTAAATAATAAAAACACTTATAAATAAAATATTTTAATAAAATAACTGCATTAGCATGCTTCTGCCCAGTTTTGTTATGAAAGTAAAAATTAGATATATGAGAAGCATAAAAATATCACAGAACCATAGAATTATGAAGCTGAAAGCAATCAAAAATATTATCAGTCTAACATTCTATAATGTACAGGAAGCCAACCATTTCCATAAGACGGGGCAGATCAACATTCTCTTAGAAACCTTCAGAAATGGACAACTCACGACTTCCATTGATTGACCTTCTACTGTTGTACAGATCTTGCCCCCAGGAAGTTTTTCTTTGTAAAAACCTGCAGATCTGCACTCACAATCATTACTTCTGGTTCTAACTACTTGTCAAGGTTGAACTGCTAAGATGCCAGCTAACTTCTATCGCTACTCAACTTGCCATAGAAACAGGGGGGAGGGGTAGAAAGCCTAGGGAGGAAACGGGATTCTAAGAAGCCGTCCACAGACAATGAGAACCTACAAGAATGCCAGGGTCACTAATGCAGGTGTCTGTCGGAGAAGTGGACTGTTCCCAGAACAAACCAGAGATATATGATTGGATAATTGAATACCCGGTGGGTGGGGGTTAAAGGAAGCTAGGCAAAATTTCACACAGGAAAACCAGAGCTGGTTTTGCTTCTTCAGTTCTGAGATGTGCACTCAATAAAGTTTTATCCTTTATGGCATGTCAAAGCCTTGAAGATTCCTTGATTTTGAGTTCCCTAGTCAGACAGTTGACATTAAACCAGCTCACTAATGTTATGAGTGCAGCCTACTCAGATTGTAGCATAGTGGATTGTAGCATAGTGATGTCAGGAACCAAGAAGATGATTGATGCCACAGCCAAGCCAAGTCGGGATGGCAGGGAACAGGAGAATGGCTGGGATTTTACCAGCAGCCGCCAGGCAGCCCCGCCAGTCCATGCAGCAGGGAGAGCTCCAGCTCACACCACCCAGCAAGTTGTAGAAGTGCCACCCGGCTACCTGCTAGTCCGTGATGACTGTGAGCCACCGCCTTTGAAAGCCACGTTAGACAAACGGACAGAGAAATTCCTGAACCAGGTATGGATCTACCTACAGTGGCATGAAGCAGCGTTCCCAGATGAAGGGGCCTGTGTGAATGCCAATCACTATGAATCTGGAAGAAGCCGCTGAATGGATAGTGTTGCTCCACGATGAGGGAGCTCCGGAACTGGGAAATATCAATGCCTTCCTAGAGGGGCTCCAGGCCAGACTTTGGGATCCCACACAAGCCCGCTGGGCGGAATCCAAAATTCACTCCATAAATAATAATAATAATAATAATAATAATAATAATAATAATAATAATAATAATAATAATTTAATTTATATACCGCCCTTCTCCCGCAGGACTCAGGGCGGTGTACAGCATATTAAAACAAGTACAAATACAAATACAAAAAATATAAACCCCTATAAAACCAAATTAAAAACCAAATATTAGAAGCTGTATTTCCTATTAAAATTATTCTTAAAATCATCCCTAAG
>NW_015387567.1:416217-427015 GCF_001527695.2 Protobothrops mucrosquamatus
CCAGGGAGCCAATCGAGATCTACGTCGGGTCAGAGGCCGCAAAGGCACAACTCGGTCCAATGCTGCGGCGGCAGTTGTCTCCCAAGCCGCCGCCTGATTTTCCGCCGAGTCGTGGACCAGATCCTCCGGATATGGCCCAAGCTCCGTCAGGAACCTCTCAGGGTCCATCAGTCGCCTGGGACGGAACCATCTAGGCGGTCCCGTCTCCCTGCGGCGAGGGGAACCGGTCCATGGCTGAGTACATTCAGGAGTTTTGCAGCCTGGCTGGGAAGGTGAGATTGTAGCCAAAACACCTACTGGTCTACCAATTTTGAGATGGGCTAAACAAAGAGGTGTACCAGAATTGCCTGCCCCAGGGAATTCCTGATGACCTCCAAGTGTGATATCAGCTGGCCATCACAGTGGAACTGGATCTGATGGAGTATCGGCGACATGCAGTGCCTGAGAGCCGTCCCACCAAAGCCAAGAGAAGTGCCCACCAACACGTAGAGGGGAAGGACCCCCTGCTCCAATCACCAGAGAGGGTCTGCGTCGCCCCACAGGAGCTTTCTTCCGATGTGAGAAAGAAGGCCACAGGGCAGTCAATTGCCTGCCCCCCAACCTACATCGATACCAAGCACCCCGAGCCAACCCAAGCCAAAGAAAACTCCAAAGATGATGAAGGAGAAAATGCGAGCAGCGCCATAGGTCGTGGAGGTCTCCCCCCAATCAAGCAAAGAGAGAACTCCGACCCTCAGCAAGCCTGGACTGGTGTTCTACGAGAGTGACAATGAGAGGGAAGATGATCTGATGGTAAGTAGCACCATTACCCCATTGACTGCCCAGGTGGAGGTGGTAGTGCACCCTCTGTTAGACTCAGGGTGCACTTGCTGCTTGATCAGCCTGAAAACAATGGATTTGTTGGGACTAAGGCTTAAGAGACTGAAGCAACTCATGAAGTTTGAGCAGGTGGATGGTTTGCTTACTGGGGGCGTGGGATGTCTGCAACCTGCCTGACTGAGCCAGTGAGCCTAAAAGATGGGGAGCTATGAAGAGACTAGCCAGTTTATTATAGGCCCAAAGATGGCAGAAACAATGATACTGGGGTTCTTGTGGCTGAAAAAGTGGAACCTATCAATTGACTGAGGAAGTAACAAGTGGCGACTGAAGAGTAAAATCAAGAAAGGGCTGGGAATGGAGAAACCGTCGAAAGTTAGGCAAATGCGATCGGCAGTGAAAGTGGAACCAATTAATACGCTACCAGAGTTCTGAAGGAACTGGCAGATGTTATCTCAGAACCATTGAAACATATCTTTCAAAAATCCTGGAGCACTGGGGAAGTACCTGAGGATTGGAAAAGGGCTGATGTGGTTTCCATCTTCAAGAAAGAGAAAAAAACAGACCCAGGAAACTACAAACCAATCAGTCTAATATCAATACCTGAGAAGATCCTGGAAAAGATAATCAAAAAACAAATCTGCAAACAACTAGAAGCAAACAAAGTTATAACTAGTAGCCAGAACAGGTTTGTTAAAAACAGATCATACTAAACCAATCTTGTTTCATTCTTTCATAAAGTGACTAAACTACGGTAGTAGACCAGCAAAATACTGTGGACATAGTATACTTAGATTTCAGAAAGGCATTTGATAAAGTAGACCACAACCTACTCCTTGGTAAGCAAGAAAAAGGTGGAATAGACAACATCACCACCAGATGGATCTGTAGCTGGCTGGCAAACCGTACTCAACGAGTAGTCCTCAATGGCACTACATCCATATAGAGAGAAGTAAGCAGTGGGGTACCACAAGGTTCCGTCTTATGCCCAGTACTCTTCAATATTTTCATCAATGACTTAGATGAGGGAATTGAAGGGGAACTCATCAAATTTGCAGATGACACCAAACTGGCAGGAGTAGCCAACACCTCAGAAGACAAACTCAGGATGCAAAAAGATCTTCACAAATTTGAACAATGGGCCCTATCCAACAAAATGAGTTTTAATCTGGAGAAAAGCACAGTTTTACATTTAGGCAGGAAAAAACAAAGATACAAGTACAGATTAGGCAAGACCTGACTTAAAAACAGTAACTGTGAGAGGGACCTTGGAGTCCTAGTGGACGATCACTTGACTATGAGCCAGCAGCGTGCAGCAGCAACCAAAAAAGCTAATACAATCCTGGGTTGTATAAGCAGAGGCATAGAATCAAGATCATGCAAAGTATTAGTACCGCTTTATAAAACCCTGGTAAGACCACACCTGGAATACTGCAGCCAATTTTGGTCACCATATCACAAAAAATATGTTGAGAGTTTGGAAAAAATTCAGAGAAGAGCAACTAAGATGATTAAAGGCCTGGAGACTAAAACATACGAAGAACGGCTGCAGGACTTGGATTTGGTTAAAGAAAAAAAGAAATAGGGGAGACATGATAGTAGTATTTCAGTATTTGAAGGGCCGCCACCAAGAAGAGGGGGGTCACATTATTTATTAAAACACCAGAGGGCAGGACAAGAAACAAAGGTTGGAAAAGAGAGAAGCAACCTGGAATTAAGGAGAAATTTCCTGACAGTGAGGACAACCAGTAGAACAGCTTGCCTCCAGAAATCATAGGCGCTCCATCACTGGAGATTTTTAAGAAGAGGCCAGTCACTTGTCTGAGATGGTATAGGTCAGGGGTAGGCAACCTTGGCTCTTTTATGACTCGTGGACTTCAACTCCCAGAATTCCTGAGCCACAAGTCATAAAAGAGCCAAGGTTGCCTACCCCTGGTATAGGTCCTCCTGCTTGAGCCAGGGGCTGGACTAGAAGACCTCCAAGGTCCCTTCCAGCTATATTATATTCTACTTAATGATCCACAAGTTGGGGCAGCTGGGACTGTAGGGATTGCTGTTGCTAAGTGTTACAGTCCCATGGTATTGTGTTTTACAACTACTTTGCTAAGCGATGGAAATTACAGCCTCAGATGTGATTGTAATGACTTGAGAAATGCCTTATCTCTTTACTGCCACTTACTGACTCTACTCATTTCTGCAGCCCAAATTTTTCTTCACTTATCTTTTAAAAGTATAGGTGGTATGGATCCAAGTTATTGGAGCATAATCTGTGACCTTAAACTAAAGTCACCTTAGAGCAGGCATGTCAAACTGCCGGCCTGCAGGTCAGATGCGTCACGCCAAAACTGCGCCCACCCATTGCCGGCAATGGAGAAAAAGTCGCGATACGTCGCGCGACATCACGTGACATCACAAGTTTGACATGCCTGCCTTAGAGGGTTAAGGTTACTTGTTTTACCTCTTGTTTATTTTTGATTATTATACAATATTTTAATTGTTATTTTTTAAAATACTGTTTCCTGAAAGATGAAGCACAGTATTTTACATAACTCAACTTGAAGCATTCACAATATTTCTACACACACACACACACACACACACACAATTTCCTTTCAGGAAATGCTACAGTTTCTGCCTCTAGAAATAGCTAAGTAGGGGAATTCTGGGGAAATCACCCATGCTTACCTCCACATGATATTTCTTGCGTGCTTTCCCTACATTTACTGCAAGGTGTGTTATCAAGACAAAGCTGGCAGCACCAGTTAAAATCACATAGCCATATTCTTTTGAGAAAACCACCATCCTGGCCCTGAAGAAAGTTAAAAGTAGTAAGTTAGTGTATTTTCTGTAAGAAGCCTTTAAAAAAAACGATTAATAAAGAAAAACAGGCCAGCCTCCTCTTATTCTCCTAGTTTAAACTTTAAACACTACCATTGTCTTGCCCTGTGCTCTCTTCTGCACTTCCATGACTATCACAGAACTTTAGACACATTTTTTTTCTTTTGCTGGGAGTTCCTGAAACACTATACAACTTTGGAGTTACTTTCTTGAAGGAAACAATTGTGTGCTGCATAAAATGCTAATTTGACTATATTTCGGCTAAAAGAAAGATACTTTCCTCCCATAATGGGAAGCTTAAGCACGCCATATATAGCTACAAGCCCTAAACACCTACAGCAACCTGGAACGAAGCATAAATTTCTTGACAATGAGAACTAAGTTCCAAAGCAGAACCCAAAGAGGAAGAATTTGGCCTTAAACAATGCATTTTATAGGGACAGAAATAAGTAATGGCGATATCTATAATTTGTGAGAAACAGCCGAAATATGGTTCACGCTGCATGCTCACCAAATGCTACTTTAAAATACGGTTGGCTAGTCGGGAACAATATGAAACCGCTTCCAGACCTCCCGCAGAAGGTATTGTAGAGAGCAGATAGAACGAAAGTCTGCAGGGACGATAAATTCAAGGGCTCAAACGCCCGCTGCATAACCAAGGTGTGTCAAAGAGCAATTCCCCCCCCCCCGGGGAAGAACAGGCAAAGAAAGCGAGCTTACGACGATCAGCGGTCAAGTCCCCCACCAGCGGCCTTCAAAAAGCCTCTTTCCCTCCAAGCGGGCAGGAGCGACCTCTACTGCCCCAGCTCACCGTTCTCTGCGAGCTGGTTCGCCAATCAAACAGCCAAGGCAGTAGGACCGGATTCCCGCCGCTCAGCCGAATCACCCTCCTCCTCTTCGCGAGAAGTCCAGCACCTGCCCGCGACAGGAAAACTTGAAATAGCTCCGCCCCGAGCAGAAAGAGGTTCCTGTGGGCACCACGAGCTCTTCCTCTGACTGTAATGTTCGTTCTTAGCTGACGCTCTATGGGTGCTCTTTCCTGTCATTCTGACGTCCGGATTTATGCAGCTCAGAAATGTTAGACATGATAGCCTTAGTGCTGATTGCTTTCCAGTCTTGCAAGCTATGCTAAAATGGATGCCAGGGAAACAAATTCTCATAATCTGTTTGTCTCATCAGATCCATCTTGCACTACATCTCCATTACTGTATTATGTTATTAAAGGGGCAAAGTTCCACAACACAGGATATACATGTAGTTATGCTCACGTGCAAATAATAGTGAAAGATGAGGCACACTTGCACAAATTACAAAAATAAATTCCTACATGTTGATATTTTTGAGTTATTCTCCTTAAAAAAAAACTACAAATCCGTACAACTAGAGAGGGATAAGAGCTTCTACACTGAAATCCAAACACTTAAGGTTCAATTCATTTTATGCATTAAATAAATTCCCTGGTACACCTGAGTACTGTAGTTCAGAATCCCAAATAGTCTTCCTTTCAACCTAGTCTGGTTGCATTTCTAGCTTTGTTAGTGCTTACTTGGTGTAGCAGAACAATGAGATGTGACCTTTCCATGATGATTGTTTATTTCTCCTTCCAGCAGGTAGACTGCAGGTCTGATTGCCTTGTCATTCATTTTCCACAGCAGAAGTCCCGCCTCCCCCCCCCCTCATTATTGGCCCAAGAGGATGCAGGATTCATATCAGGATTGTTGGAATGTTGCAGGAAACCAGGACTCAGAATGTTCATAGAATCATAGGGCTGGAAGGTCTTCTAGTCCAACGCCCTGCTCAAGGCAGGAGTCCTTATACCATTACAGACAAATAGTTGTACAATCATTTCTTGAAAACTTCCAGTGACGGTACACCCACAATTCTGTGAGGCAAATCATTCCATTGGTTAATTCTCACTATCAGGAACTTTTTCCTTAATTTCAGGTTAGATCTCCCTCTGATGACCTTCCATCTACTGCTTCTTGACCTGCCCTCAAGTGTTTTGGAAAATAAGTCTATCCCCACCTCTCTATGGCAGCCCGTCATATACTGAAAGACAGCTATCATGTCACCCCTAATTATTTTCTTTGTTAGGCTAGATATACCTAGTTTCCTTAATATACCTAGTGTCAGAAGTAAGTCTTCATCCTGGTTCATCCAAGCCGGGGATAAATAAGCAACATGGCGACTGCTTTGGGAAGAAGGTTACAGTTTATTGAAGAAGCAGAAAGATGGTCCTTGCAAGAAAGAGCAGAGGAGAAGAAAGAGCTGAGCACATGGGCAGTAGGTTTTTATACCCTCTCTAGCCCTGTTTGGAATAGTTTCCTGTTCCTGTGGCATGAACCTTGAGGATATCTCTGAGTGTTTTTCTAGGCCTTGATATCTGTGGTTTAATCCTATTATCATATCCTGCTTCCCAGGTGATGGGGCTAATGACTCCTAGAGTTTGGGTGGGGCATGCAGATTTNCATGCAGATTTTCTCTTTGTCTTCTTGATTGCTCTGGCTTCAACTTTCTGATGGTTTTACATCTGCATTTGTATGGGGCTAGTTCTTGCTTGGGGCAGAGAGATAGATTTGGAGCCAAAGTTGGTTTCTGCTTTTTAAAATACTTTTGAGGAAATATATTTTTCTGCCCTTTTAATATTTCCTTCTCTGGGGCTCTGACTTCCCACAATATCCCCACTTTGTGCCTTAAGTGTGAGAATGTCACACTTATTGGCACAACATTAAAATTGTTCTGGTCAGGGAGACTTGGTAGGCAAGCTTTTAAACTGTTATGCCCCCCAAAAATAAGACACTAATAGAGGCAGCAGAAAAAGATCCGTGCTCCCAAAAGGGGAGCTTGCAACCATAAAATTCTAAAAGTCAAGGCAAAAAATTTGTTAGATGGAAAAGAAATTTATAGTGTCCAATATTCTGTGCCAATCATTTTCAAATGTTGGATGTCACTTTTAGCTTCCAGTCAGGTTTACATATCTCCCAAAATTCTTCACAGCCATGGTTTTCCTTAGTACATGACCACTGACTGCCCATTTTCAAGGGTTGTTTCCTGCCTTAGCTCTTAGTTCAGTGCATCCAGGTTTGTAATGTCCAATTAAGGTTAGCCAGTATGCCAGGCTATTAAACTTTTTCTTAAATTGCACATAGTGAGCTCTAGGAATCCTAATCTGAGTCCAACAGTGCAAGATATTCAGGGCTGAGGTTTGGGGTCTCTTTCCTGTTGCTTCATTAGTCAGGGCATATGAATTGCAAATCACCTGAGGGGGCCTAGTTCCCTCCCCCTTGGAATTTGTTGGAAGTTGTTCCTACAAAGCTTTGGTGCAATAGAGCAAAAATCATTCTGGGGAACTCTACTGAAGGTAGGTAGAAGAGACTCAAGTGTGATTATGAATGGTGTTTGTGTGTGTATGTGCAGCTACTTCTACAAAACAGGCAATACAAACATTCTGGATAAATTTTCCCTCCCACCAGATAGAAGTCCAAGGTGTTCAGTACTTGTTCTGCCAACTATTCCCAAATGCCATCTCTCCATTAATACATTCAACTGGCTTGTTACAATACAAATGGGGCAAGAATGAAAAGTTTTACAATGACTTTCCACCCTCCCCCCACAGTCTAATTTTCTCTTCTGAGGCTTCACATGGCACCAGTGGCTCCAGGACTCCCATCTGGGTCGCCAAATTTGTCAGAAGTAAGTCTTCATCCTGGTTCATCCAAGCCGGGGATAAGTAAGCAACATGGCGACTGCTTTGGGAAGAAGGTTACAGTTTATTGAAGAAGCAGAAAGATTGTCCTTGCAAGAAAGAGCAGAGGAGAAGAAAGAGCTGAGCACATGGGCAGTAGGTTTTTATACCCTCTCTAGCCCTGTTTGGAATAGTTTCCTGTTCTTGTGGCATGAACCTTGAGGATATCTCTGAGTGTTTTTCTAGGCCTTGATATCTGTGGTTTAATCCTATTATCATATCTTGCTTCCCAGATGATGGGGCTAATGACTCCTAGAGTTTGGGTGGAGCATGCAGATTTTCTCTTTGTCTTCTTGATTGCTCTGGCTTCAACTTTCTGATGGTTTTACATCTGCATTTGTATGGGGCTAGTTCTTGCTTGGGGCAGAGAGATAGATTTGGAGCCAAAGTTGGTTTCTGCTTTTTAAAATACTTTTGAGGAAATATATTTTTCTGCCCTTTTAATATTTCCTTCTCTGGGGCTCTGACCTCCCACACTAGTTTCCTCATATGATTAATAGATTCTTTTCCATATTAGCTGCTCTTCTCTGCATTCTTTCTTTTTTGTATCAAGGTGGCCAGAATTGGATGCAGTATTCCAAGTGTGGTATCACTAGTATAATATAAAGCTGTACTATTATTTCTTATGATTTTGATGCCATTCCTCTGTTGAAGCAGCCTAGGACTGAATTGGATTTTTTGGCAGCTGCTTATACTTAAATGGTGGGACATCTAGGTCCTCTCACAGTTACTATTATTGAGCCAGGTACTGCCTATTCTATACCTGTGCATTTGGTTTTTTCCTGCTGAAGTGCAAGACCATACATTTCTCACTACTGAACTGCATCTTGTTAGCTAGAGCCCAATGCTTAAATCTGTCAAGATTCTTCTGAATCTCTAGTCTGTCCTTCAAAGTGCAAGATCTCATCTATTTTTATAAATTTTAAAATGTTTGAAATGCTTTGGGCATTGCTTCTCAGGACCTCTGCAGGTTGTACTATAGTGGAATCCAATGAATTTTGGGATGGTTTAGGAAAAAGAAGAATAATTAGAATAGAGCTGGAACAGACCTTGGAGGTCTTCTAATCCAGCCCCTTGCTCAAGCAGGAGACCCTATATCATTTCAGACAAGTGGATGTCCAGTCTCTTCTTAAAGATCTCGAGTGATGAAGCACCCATAATGTCTGAAAGCAAGCTGGTAAATTGTCCCCACTGTTAGGAAGTTTCTCCTTAATTCCAGGTTACATCTCTCCTTGATTAGTTTCCATCCATTGTTTCTTGTCTTGCCTTCTGGTGCTTTGGAAAATAAATTGATTCCCTGCTCTTTGTGGCAGCCTCTCAAATACTGAAATAGTGCTATTGGCTGTAAAATTAAAATACTTTAAAAGAAATCCAATCAGTTGGAGTTGCAATCAGAAAAGAGTTTATTGTTTAACAAAAAAACTTTAAAAGCTCTTTGCAAAGCGCGGTGAACTCAAGTAGCATAACACAGTATGCCACATTGTTGAGCCACATCTACAATGGTTTCATAGTTCAATTTTATACACCCTATCACGATGCCCCATTCCCTCCCTCCATGGCCCCATTGGCTTAGGTTTTGGAGGCTACAATCTATCAGAAGCGCCCAACCAGAATACATTATCTCTGCCTCTGTTTGCTTACATTATACTAATAAGATCCCTCCCCTCCTATCCTGTTTATTAAGACCATATATGTACATACTTATCAATCTTAGAAGAAAGATGTCTTCCATCTTCTACACCTTTCAGACCAAGTAATGGTACCAGGCACCAAAAGGTACAGAAAAACAATTCCTAGATGATGACTCACACCAGACTCCATCGTAACTCCTATTTCCCTCCTCCCCTCACTTGAGGCTTGTAATTTTCCAATATACATAAAGCATCTACTCGGGCAATTGATTATAAAGTAATGATCATAAAGTAACAAATCAATGATTACATGATAATGCTAAAAGTATCTATATTTTATTTTTAAACTTCCTTGCTTCTTCCAGTTATTTTCCACACTGCTATCATGTCACCCCTAATTCTTTTCTTTGTTAAGCTAGATATATCTAGTTACCTTAATTGTTCCTTATATGATTTATCCAATAGATTCCATACCATATTAGCTGCTCTTTTTTGTATCAAGATGGCCAGAATTGGATGCAGTATTCCAAGTGTGGTATCACTAGTACAATATAAAAAGCTATACTATTATTTTTTGTGATTTTGATGCCATTCCTCTGTTGAAGCAGCCTAGGATTGAATTGGATTTTTTGGCAGCTGCTCATACTTAAATGGTGGGACATTTAGGTCCTCTCACAGTTACTATTTTTTAAATGTTTTATTGATTTTCTAATTTTACATTTAAGTATTTAAAAAGCAACGTGGCAGCTGAGTTAATCAATAATTCAATGACATACAAATATCTTTTAGTGCCAGTTTCAAACTACCACATTAAATATTTCCTCTCTTTTCCCCTTAGTATTTACTTCAAGATATAAATTTTATTGTTTTTATCATATTAAAAAAAAAAACAACACATCACAAGTACAACACAATGCATAAAAACCCCACCCCCCACCCCCCACCCGGACTTCCCAAACCTTATCCCAGGATACTATTCAACTAAAAGTAAACTACTATTAATATCCCTAACTCCACAAAATATTATTCTACATAAGAAGGTGAAATATATAAAAAAAGAAACACATTATCTAAAAGCCTAAATTATATTCCACCATTCTAAGCTTATTTTGAATATAAACAATCCATCTTCTCCATATTGATAAAAATTGTTCATTTGAGTGATTCTTCGAATAAGCCGAAATTTTTGCCATTTCAGCAAGATGCGAAACCTTCAATCTCCAGTCCTCCATTGTAGGTAAAACTTTACTCTTCCAATTTTGAGCTATCAACAAACGGGCAGCAGTTAAGCAATACAACATCAAGTTCGTTTCTTTTACATCCAAACTTTGTGTAATACCTAGGAGAAACAACTGAGGCAAAAAAGTAATTCTTCTTTTAAAAATTTGCTGTAAGTTCCACCACAATTTTATCCAAAAAGCCTTAATAACCTTGCAAGTCCACCACATATGAAAAAAAGTTGCATCTTGTTGTCCACACCTACAGCACTTGGATTCATAATTCTCATAAATGCGAGACATAGTTGCAGGATCCATGTGCCATCTGTAAAACATTTTATAAAAAATCTCCCGTAGATTTTGAGCTTGCGTAAATTTCACATTTCTCACCCATATCAACTCCCAGGTATCCATAGATATTATTTCTCCTATATTTTGAGCCCATTTAATCATACAATCTTTAACTAGCTCAGTTTCTGAATCCAATTCTAATAAAACATTATATATCCTTCTAATATGTCCTTTAGCATCATCCCTTACTTGTTTCAAAA
>NW_015387567.1:429518-430728 GCF_001527695.2 Protobothrops mucrosquamatus
CATTTATTCTCCAAGATTTCCTCTTTGTTTTTTGACCAATCTCTATCCAAACCATACTATGATCCGTCAAAGTTCTGGGGAAAATTTTAGTTTTATTACAATCAGTAAGTAAATCAGTCGATATCAGAACAAAATCAATCCTTGAAAAAGAATCATGTCTATGAGAAAAAAAAGTAAAGTCACGTTCATTAATATGTTGAGATCTCCAAACATCCATCAATTCTAAATCATCTTTCATAGCAAAAAAAGACTTAGGTAATCTGGAAAGGGTTACATCCTTAGAAGTTGTTTTTTTATCCTTTAACGTATCCAAAACCCCATTCCAGTCTCCCATAACAATCAAAGAGTTATAGTCCATCGCCACAATTTTCTGATGTAATTGTCTATAAAATTGCTTTTGAGCTGCAAGTTGATTAGGTGCATAAACCCCTACTATTAAACACTTTTTTCCATTTAAATTTATTTCCACAAATAAATATCTTCCTTCTTTATCAGTTTCGTTTAAAATAGGTGAAAGATGTCTTTTGATGTACAATGCAACCCCAGCTCTCTTTTTTAAGGCAGATGCAACAAACAAATCTCCAAGCTTAGAATTCAATAAGAGTTTTTGATCTTTAGCCACAATATGAGTCTCTTGTAAGCATGTAATATCATTATTAAAATGTCTTAGGTAATGAAAAATCTTACGTCTTTTGTGGGGAACATTGAGTCCACCCACATTCCAAGATGTTAACTTACACATTAGGAGGTTTTATTCCACTGACAATACTAGCCGCATATGATTTCACAAAGACCTTAGGTCGAGCGCCACCTACTGGCTGCGAAATAGCCGGTACTTGACAATCAGCTGCAGGAGTGTCAGCTGGTGGACGAGCTGTCATCTGTCTTTCCTTTTCCTTGCGTCTATGAGCTGCGCGCGTAATTCTTTGTTCCTTCCCATTAGCTTTTGGACTTTCCTCTAAATCTTGAACAGAAGCAGAAGAAAAATCCACAATCATCTGCTCAACCATGTCAATCCTCTGAGGTGTGGGTGGGCGTTCTGATTGTAAAACAGACGCCATAAAGTCCTTAGCTTTATTGATCGAGTTAAGCCTGTAGCGTTTGCCAGCTATTGTTACAATTATGCCCACCGGTATGTCCCATCTGAAATTTATTTGTCTATTCTTCAACTCCTGTGTCAGAAAAGCATAGTCTCTGCGCGCTCTAAGTA
>NW_015387567.1:431591-442300 GCF_001527695.2 Protobothrops mucrosquamatus
TCACCTACATCGTCCACAAGGGACGACTCGGGAACTCAACTCCTACCTCGGGCAGCTCACCTATCCCCCTAAGCCCAGGGGAAAGGTATCAGGCCGTTTGACAGCTGATGCAGGCTGTCAAAACGGCTTTTACGCGGAAACAGGCGGGAGCAGCAAACAGCTGCGTCCAGCGAAGTCGCCTGCCACCGGAAGTCCCCCCTTAGTATTTACTGTCTCATGTTTAAACTAATACAATTCTTATATCAATTAAATAAAAATAACATTCTTACATTTATCAATAATTTTTAGCTTATACATATCCAGATTATTTTAAAATTCAATCTTTATAGACAATCAATGTCCTAATTAATTTTTTTCCAATTTTTAGTTTCCCATTAATATTTAAATTTAACATTTAATATTTATAATTTCCAAATTTTAAGTAACCAAAGTTCCCTTTATCACAATTCATCACAAAGTCTAATATTCAGGATACGCGTCTTATCTATTTGAATATATTCTATTTCTCACCATCTTACATCATCTAATTAATAATACAATATAACATTCTTATTTTCTATAAATTTCCAAATTTAAATTTAATAACCAAAATCTCTCGTTTCAACATCAAATACTTCCTCTTTTTCTCTTAATGTCTGCTATCTCATATTTAAGCTAGTACAGTTCTTATTATAACAGCTACATAAAAATATGTTTATTACATTTATCAAAAGATTCTTAGATTATATATATCTTAATTACTTTTACATTCAACCTTTATAAACAAATCAATATTCAAATTTAACTTTTAATGTTTATACTTCCACGTTTTAAATGACCAAAGCTTTCTTTATCTCTGTTCATGACAAAATCTAGTATTCAAAATACACATCTTGTCTATTTGAGTATATTCTATTTTAATCCTCACTAATAAGTCAAAATCCCAATTTTCTTCAGCCTTATTCTAGCTTTCTTTCTTTGCCAACTCACCTTCCATATCCATGCTTTTAAATCATCAAATAAATCTCCCTCTGTTATTAGATATATTGTTTGAGATAAAAAGGCCATCCAGTCGCCATTTTTTGGGAAGAACTAACAAATCATCTCTCTATTTTTCCATCTCAACGTAGTTGTCCTGAAATGTTTATCTTCCCTTCGATCTGTTCTTCTTTTTGATCCTCAGGTTTCTTCTGGTTTATATAGAAAGTCCTTTGATTTGTTTCTAACCCTCTCCTTGGGGAATGCTTGCCTTTCATATGTAACCAAACCTTGTTATTTGGAACCCTCTTGATCTAGGGAGCAAGGACTTTGTGTTCTCATTTGAAGATTCTGTTTCCTGTAAGTGATCAATAATTCAATTCAAGTGTTCCATCTTGGTGCTGGCTATCATCTCCAGGAATGAAGGGACTTGCCTGGCCAAGCCACTATTCATTTACTGTATGTTGAGCTCCCTGAAGAGTGGAACAGTGTCTCCCATGCTTTGGAATCTGGTGGATATAGTATCCCTCTTTAGAAGGTGAAATCCCTCTTTAGAAGGTGATGTTCAGCCTTTTTTTTTTTTTTTACCTTTCTCAAGAATACTTTTTAAAAAGTTTCAATAATGAGTGCTTAAGGAGAGTGGAGTCAATGTTAGGGTTTCACTGGAGTGATTTTCAGTGCGGATAAGTAAGACAATGCTTTATTATTACTCATGCATGTTTTCTTTTATTGTGGAATGTTATTAAATGTTTAAATTTTGAAGAAATGCACTTTAAAACATAAGAATTTTTTAAATTCAAGATAGCTCCAGTCCTTAAGTGAGCACTGCTGCTCTAGGCAGTGTTTCCCCCCCCCCCCCCGATAATTGTGATGGGAATCCTGTTATTTTTAAGTCTGTATTTCTCTGATGCCTATGTATATACTGGTAATCCTATCCTTGGAATCTTTCAATCTGTCATTTGTTTCACAGTGTAATTCTTAGTCCAGATAAAATTTATAGGCTGAGGGCTTTTTTGAAACAGAACTATAAATATGAAAATGCCTAGATAAAAGTGCAGTTTCTCCCCCCCCCCCTATTTTCTCAAGATGGATTTTCCATCATTATTATAGCATTGAAATGATGATGATAATTCTTGCTTTATAGCTGTGACATGTATGTGAAATTATGGGGTTCTATGTGAAAGTGTGATATTTATTTTTAAAATTGTTTTGACTTTTATTCTGAACCATCTTTTACAATAGAATAAAATATGTAAATTAAAATAATGTTGAATGGCATCTACTTTGGTAGAGTTTTGCTAACAATTACAGCCTCAGTATAATCTGTTTATTCTTTTCCACTGAGAAGGAAGTCCCACTGTTTGCATTATAATTACTGCAACCTTATTGAATGGCCTGGGAGATACTTAAAATAAACATACTTGGAGCTCCATTGAGATGAGTCATTCTAGTTCTCCGTTTCCTCTTCCTCCTTATCATCTTCTCCTGTGGCAGTTAAGAACTCATATATCACTGCACATACTCCCATCAGCCAGGCCAGCACAGTGCCAGCAGAGAATATACCAAACCCAACTAACCCCAGAAAGAGATAGTCTTGGTTGCTGAAATGGATGTAGCACCTGTAGTAGAGTTCTTCCTGCACCTCTTCCAGCATTTTCAAGCCATGCATAAAAACAGGGCTGTAGCAGGTGACATTGGCAGGGTCTGTGGAGGAAACAGGAATGACACAGACCTTGATTTATGCTAGAAATCATACTAACAAAGGATGGTACTCAGTAGTTGCAGGAAGGGATACCTAGAAGCTCTCAGAATGCACTCTAATTAGTTATCTAAAGTGGGAAGATCCATAAGTTCATTTCCCACTAGAGCAGTGGTGGCGAACCTATGGCACGGGTGCCAGAGGCGGCACTCAGAGCCCTCTCTGTGGGCATGCGTGCCATCGCCCCAGTCCTAGGCCTTCAGCTGGGTTTTATAAAACCTTTTTGCTTTAGGCCTCCGCTGCCATGTACAAAAAAAAAGGTTCAATCAATCAGTCAATTTCAACTTCTCGCGGGGAAAAAGAGATCTTGCAAAGTTGGAAATGATTGATTGAACTTTTTAGTCCCACCCAGTCTGCTGTTACCACCACAACCACGCCCACCCAATGTGCCATGCCCACCCAATGGGCCACACCCACCTGGCATCCGATGATGCATAAGTGGGTTTTGGGTTGCAGTTTGGGCACTCAGTTTCTAAAAGGTTCGCCATCACTGCACTAGAGGGTTTGAATCCCATAGAATAATATGTGGTTATTTGTATTTGAAGAGTCCTATTCAGAGTAAACTGATCACATGATGCTTCCTGGTGATCAATATAACTGAAAATGCCGCACAAGATACACTCTTTGTAAAAATAGAAATCACCTGTAAAATCCATACTGGGGGGGGGGCACTTGCTCAAGGTGGATACCATTTTGAGAGCTACCAGCAAAAGATGCCTGGAACCTTTATCTTTTACAGGCCTAACAACTACTTCAAATCTTATGCTGTCATTCAGAATTCTTTATCAATAAATGTTTTGATGTTTTGATGCTCTGCTCCTTTTGAACTTCAGTGTGAAACCACTGGGTGAGGTAATTTGTCAGTTCAAGGTCTGGTATTATCAGTATGCTGATCATACCCAGTTATACATCTCAGCCCTGGACTGCTTATATATGGGGGTCCTTGCGGTCAGGGATGGCTTTAGTATTAGTTTTGGCTGGAGTTGCATAGGTAGGTGTGCAGTGTGGGGTCCTCTTGGACTCACAGCTAGTTCAAACAGCAGGGGGCAGCTGTGTTATTAATGGTATTTTGTCTAGGTAATCATGTTTCTTAAATTATGTATTTCAAATATTGTAAACTCTCTAGGATCTTCTGGAATTAGGTAACCTCAAAATCTAATAATTTAAATTTAATTTAATTTTGCCACAGCAACAACTCTTTGAGGCAGCTTGGGCTGAGAGAGAGTGACTGGGCCAAAGTTATTCAGACAGCTTTCATACCAAAGGAAACACTAGAACTCACAATCTCTAATCTAACACTTTATATAAACTTGACTTCAGGATGCAGTAAGAAAAACCGAGGGCCATTTGCCCTGATTCCATTTTAGAGTACTGCAAATATAGAGCTGCACAAATACACCATCACACACAAAGCAATTGGTATGTTTTTTTCCAGCTTTTTTGGAAGCCTCAAAAATTGGGCTGTTAATCAGTAAGACAAAACACATGCTCACACAAAGTCCAAAGTATTTTGCAAGTATGCATAGCCTTTTATTTTCTACAGGTCAATAAACTATTAACCATAATTTGTTCTGAATTAGTTTGAAATTTCAGCAATATATATAGAACTTTGTTCTTGTATAGCAACTATTGTGAACTCTGTTGCGGAAATAACACTAGGGAAAGGGTTAGCCTCATAGACTTCTACCACAGACCCAGATTGTAAGTCTGAAATCTCTTCTGAAAATAACGTTTTGAACGTCACACTTACTTTAGATCTCATCTTTTTTATAAATTTCAAAATGTTTGAAATGCTTTGGGCTTTGCTTCTCAGGACCTCTGCAGGTTGTACTATAGTGGAATCCAATGAATTTTGGGATAGTTTAGGAAGCAGAAGAAGAATCAGAATAGAGCTGGAACGGACCTTGGAGGTCTTCTAATCCAGCCCCTTGCTCAAGCAGGAGACCCTATATCATTTCAGACAAGTGGATGTCCAGTCTCTTCTTAAAGATCTCGAGTGATGAAGCACCCATAATGTCTGAAAGCAAGCTGGTAAATTGTCCTCACTGTTAGGAAGTTTCTCTTTAATTCCAGGTTACATCTCTCCTTGATTAGTTTCCATCCATTGTTTCTTGTCTTGCCTTCTGGTGCTTTGGAAAATAAATTAACCCCCTGCTCCTTGTGTCAGCCTCTCTAATACTGCTATCATGTCACCCCTACTCTTCTTTTCTCTAGACTGGCCAGTCCTAAATCTTGCAACTGTTCTTCATATGTTTTAGTCTCCAGGCTTTTAATCATCTTAGTTGCTCTTCTTTGCACTTTTTCCAAATTCTCAGCATCTTTTTTGTATTGTGGTGAACAAAACTGGATGCAGTATTCCAGATGTGGCCTTACTAAGGCTTTATAAAGTGGTACTAATACCTCACATGATTTTGATTCTATGCCTCTGTTTATCCAAACAAGGATTGTATTAGTTTTTTTGGCTGCCACTGCACACTGCTGACTCACGTTTAAGTGATCGTCCACTAAAACTCCAAGGTCCCTCTCATAGTTTGAGCCAGGATGCACCTAATTTATACTTGTACCTTTGGTTTTTCCTGCCCAGGTGTAAAACCTTGCTTTTCTCCACATTAAATATCATTTTGTTGGATAGGGCCCATTGTTCAGGTCTGTCAAAATCCTTTTGGATTCTGAGCTTGTCTTCTGGGGTGTTGGCTATTCCTGCCAGCTTAGTGTCATTTGCAAATTTGATGAGTTCCCTTTCTATCCCTTTATTTAAGTCATTGATGAAGATATTGAAGAGTACTGGACTAAGATGAAACCTTGTGCTACCCCACCATGTAGATGTAGTACCATTAAGAACTACTCATTGAGTATGGTTACAAATCCATCTGGTGGTAATGCTGTCTGTCCCACATTTTTCTAGTTTACCAAGAAGTAGGTTGTGGTCTATGTTATGTCCTGGGCCTGCTGAATTGCTCAGCAGGCTCAGGAAAGCTGCAGAGACACCCGGGCAGACCACGTGGTTGCCCGGGATCAGACAGGCTGTCTCCAGCTTTGCACACATGCGCAAGGCGGGAGAATGCCATGGAATGATTGGCTAATGCTGTCCCTACCAGGGGACTATAAAAGGGCCTGCACCATTTTTGTTCGTTGTTTGTTGTGAATTGAATAAAGAAAGGCTGTTCTTTGTTACTCCACTTTGTCTCCATGCCTCTTCTTTGGGAACAGAACATTGGCGACGAAGGTGGGATAGCTGCAAGGAAAACAACAAAGAAAAAGCTAGGCTGACTCACAAAGGGAGGCCTTAAGCGCTGGAAAGTTTGGCGTCCAGAGATTGCGACTCTGCCTGCCAGTACGAGAACGCTGGAGGTGAGCTCGGCAAGAGGGACCCCATCTCAAACTTTGCAGCTAGAGGCGTTGACAAAGCTCCAGGGCAGCAACAATGTCCAAAATCAGCCATCTATCGGAATTTGATACAGCACATCCAGAACGCTGGAGTTCCTACGTGGCTCGGGTGGAGAATTACTTCTGAATAAACCAAGTGAGGGAAGATGGCCTCAAAGCTGCTACTTTACTGTGTGTCTGTGGGCAAGAGACTTTCGATATAGCTGAGAATCTGGTCACCCCAGCACCATTTGAATCAATTGCTTATGCTGAATTGAAGAAGATGCTGCGAGAACACTTTGAACCCAAGCTCTCAGTATTTGCGTGGTGACACGCATTTGAGCAGAGGGACCAGAGGCCTGGTGAGTCTGCTGCAGACTTTATTGCTGCGCTCCGACAAGCAGCTAGGCCATGCAAATTCAAGGACCTGGAAGAGAGGCTGTGGGATTGTTTAGTTTGTGGATTAGGAAGTTGTGAGCTGCAGCAGAAGATCTTTGCCAAAGAAGATGTCTCTTTCCAAGATGTCTTGAGAGAGATTGCAGCCAAAGAAGCAGCTGGCGGAGCTGTGAAGGCCTTGCGGCTTGCCAGGAACCCTCCAGCAGCGGTTTCCGTCCATCAAGAGGTCGCTCGGGAAGAGTCCGAACAGGATCCAGCAGAGGAGGTAGACAGACTTCAGCAGGCAGCGGAGAAAAGGCCTCAAGAGCACAAAGAAAAGGCAACTTCATTCCTTCGGTGTTTTGGATGTGGAGGATGCCACAAGCACTCCGACTACCACTTCCGCTCCGCCATTTGCCGGGCATGTGGCAGGTAAGGCCACATTGCCTCCGTCTGTTTGGGTTGCCAGAAGGACCGGAAGAATTGCTTCAGAAAGGTACCAGGGTCCCCAGCCAGCACAGGATGGGCTTCTGCACGTTGTGCAGGAGCATTTTCAAAACAGGGGCACATAGGCCACTTAGGAAGAAGCTTCACATTGACGTGAAGTTGCAAGGGATTCCCTTGTCGATGGAGTTGGACACAGGGTCTGCTTTATCGATCATTTCTCAAGACACTTTTAAAAAGATTTGCAGCAGGAGTGGCCTATGAGTTAAACTCAGGTCCTCCAATTTAATCCTTACTGACTTCCAGAATTCCAGAGTCAGTGTGAAGGGGGAGGCCACGCTCAAGGTACAGCGTAGGAGTTTTGAAGGATTGCTAGATGTGGTGGTAGTTGGGGGTGATCACACGAATCTTATTGGACTCGATTGGTTCCAGGCCCTTGGGATTCAAGTAACTGGACTTCACAGTCTGCAAATGTCAGACCTTGCCGGAGTTTGCAAGGAATTTGCTGATGTGTTCAGTTCAGAGCTTGGCTCATACAAGGGGCCTCCCATTGCTTTACGTTTAGACCCAGCCATCACACTCATTAGGATCAAGCCACGAAGGGTGCCCTTTGCCTTAAAAAACAAAATTGATGCACAGCTGGACAAGCTGCTCCAGCAGGGAATCTTAGAGCTTGTGGACAGTAGTCCATGGGAAACCCCCATAGTCACGCCATTAAAGGCAAATGGAGAAATCCGAATTTGTGCGGATTACAAGTGCGTGCTTAACAAAGCCTTGCAGCAGCATGCCTACCTGGTGCTGGTGTTGAGCCACATCCTGGCTTCCCTTAAAGGAGGCCGTATCTTTGCAAAACTTGATTTGGCTCAGACCTATCAACAGTTACCAGTTGATGAGGCAACAGCTGAGGCCCAAACTATTGTAACGCACCAGGGAGCTTTTAAAGTAAAAAGGCTGCAGTTTGGGGTTAATGTAGCCCCTGGCATTTTTCAGAGTGTGATGGAGCATACCCTCCATGGCATTCCTGGGGTCTGTCCCTACTTTGATGACATCCTCATTGCTGGGGAGTCATCTGAGAATCTGTCTGAAAGGCTGAGGGCTGTCTTGCTGCGTTTCCGCCAAGCGGGGCTGAAGCTTAAGCAAGGCAAGTGTAAAATTGGAGTCACATCCACTGAGTTTCTGGGGTTCCGTATTGATGCTGAAGGCATCCATCCTGCTGAATCCAAGCTGCAAGCAATTCAGCAGGCCCCAAGTCCCAAGTCAAGGAGCGAACTACAGGCCTTCTTGGGACTGTTAAACTTTTCCCATTCCTTCCTTCCCCAAAAGGCTGCAGTGGCTGAGCCGTTACACCGGCTCTTGGACAAACAAGCTCCTTGGCAGTGGACAAAGGTCCACAAAAGGAGCTTTGCAGAGGTCAAGGCCTTGCTATCTTCAAATGCAGTTTTAGCGCATTTCAATGAGCAATTGCCTGTGTGCATAGTATATGATGCATCCCCTTATGGGGTTGGAGCTGTGCTTAGTCACCTGAAGGCTGATGGGACACAAGTCCCTGTGGCCTACTATTCCAGGACTCTTTCATCTGCTGAGCGTAATTACACGCAGATTGACAGAGAAGCCTTGGCCATAGTGGCCAGCATAAAGAAGTTCCATGACTTCTTATATGGCCTATACAGTCTATACGGTCTATACAGACCATAAGCCTTTGCTGGGTTTATTTACAACAAACAAACAAACCCCACACATAATCTCTCCTAGAATGCTGAGATGGTCAATCTTCCTGTCAGCATATGACTATACAATGGTTCACAAACCAGGCAAAGAAATGGGCCATGCAGATGGCCTCAGCAGATTATCTCTTCAGCTAGTAGAGCCAGATCCTGCTCCAGCTTACCACATACTTTCCATTCAGGAATTACCTGAGTCTCCCCTCAATGCTAGGGACGTGGCTGCTGAAACTGCCACTGATCACACGCTAACACGCGTGCTGACATGGGCGCTGTCAGGATGGCCTGACACGTGTCCCGGCACAGAGTTCCAGAGTTTCTGGAAGAAGAAGTCCGAGTTATCCACCTTCAAGGGGTGTGTCCTATGGGGAAACAGGGTTGTCATCCCAGCCTCATTGAGGATTAGAGTCTTGCTCTCTCTACATGAGGGACATCCTGGAATTGTCCGGACAAAGGCGCTCATGCGCAGCCATCTCTGGTGGCCTGGGCTCGATAAAGAGATTGAGACCCAGGTTCATGAGTGCCAAGTGTGCCAACAGTCAAGGCCTGAAATGCCACAAGCCCCTATACATAGGTGGGAGGAGACACATGCCCCTTGGTCGAGGGTTCATATCGACTATGCTGGGCCCTTTCAGGGGCAATTCTTCCTTCTCCTCATGGACAACCATCCCAAGTGGCTAGAGGTCGTTCCTGTCTCCTCCACTACTACTGCTAGGACAATCTTCGCCTCCCATGGGCTTCCAGACATCCTTGTCTCCGACAACGGACCCCAATTCACTTCTTCTGAGTTTCAGGCTTTTCTACAGGCCAACTTGATCCAGCACGACATTTCAGCACCGTTTCATCCAGCTTCCAATGGCCAGGCTGAGAGGATGGTGCGCACTACCAAAGATGTTCTTACAAGACTCACTCATGGCAGCTGGCATCACAGGTTAGCTGACTTTCTTCTTTGTCAATGCACCACACTTTGCACAGCCACTGGAAAGAGCCCAGCTGAGCTCCACTGGGGTCACCGCCTCAACACTAAATTGGACAGGTTGCACCCAGACCGAGTGGCTTCACAGGTGTCACAGCCACGGGCACCTAGGAGACTTCAGGTGTGCGATCTGGTCTGGACACGAAACTATGGACCTGGACATCTCTGGGTGATAGCAGTGGTATGCAAGGTCTCTGGGCCGCTGTCATACGAAGTGGCCTTGGATGATGGTCGTGTGATCCGACGTCACATTGGCCAACTGCGCTGGAGGCTTCTCAGCCACACTTCCACTCCTGGCTCTGTTCTCGGGGGGGAGGAGGACCACAATTATGATTGTGGACCACAGTCTCTCCGCCCAAGCGGATCTTCACATGCTTCAGCACATGTTCCAAAAGGGGGTTTTGCCATGGAGGCGGCTCTTTTTTTTTTTTTTTTATAAGAAAATTTTATTATTTTTTATAATTAAACAATAAGTAATATGATGCATTTATAACACAAACATACACAAAGAAAAACAATCCAATTCAATACATTATCAGAAACGCTCAGCAGTTCCCGACCTGCCTCCGCCCTCATCCACTTGCCTTTCCTTCCTACCTCTAACCCACAACCTCTCCTCCTTCCTCCTTCCCCTTTCTACATCCCCCCTCTTCCTGACCACCTCCTCGAGTGCAAGCTGGGATACCAACCGAGCGCTTCCTCTTTTCAATACAATTATAACATATGAATACATCAATTTTTATTTTAATACTTCTAACCCCCTTCCCCCCCTGAGCTTCCCGGAATCAAATACAGGACTAAAACAAATCATTCCAAATCTAACTTACAATTTAGCTAAACAAATATAATACTAACAATATATACCTACTTTAACTCAAATAAGGCAATAAAATTAATTAAAATTAATTAAAAACCAATACATCTACTCAAAAGCTATATATCATTTAATCACTCTATACAATGAGGGTGGCGAGGTCTATATATCATTTAATCACTCTATACAATGAGGGTGGCGAGGTCTAATTACTACTCCACCCTCATTGCGTCATCAGATAATCGCCCGGCCACCCTCTTCAGGGTGACCCGCTCTCTCCTTCAGTTGAGGGGGGGG
>NW_015387567.1:445268-448994 GCF_001527695.2 Protobothrops mucrosquamatus
GATCCCCTGTCAGATTCCGTCTGTTTCAAAAGTTACTCACAAGCAGCTACAATGTAACAGCAGTGGCGGCGACGTCTGGCTTCGCTCCGAGGAACGAAGACACACCGAGCTGCGGAGAAGAGGCTAGGACTCCGGGGGAATTCTCACCTAAATCCCCCCAGGAACGCTCCTGGGGGGACTAGGGAACTCAACCCCTATCTCAGCCAAACTCACTTTCTCCCCTTCGCCCGGGGAGAAAGTTCCGAGCCGCAAAACAGCTGATCTGCGCTGTTTTGACGGCTTTGACGCAGTCCCGGGCTGGAGGCTCAGGAAAAAGCCTCCTTCGGCGGCGCCTCGCCACAGGAAGCTCCGCCATGGAGGCGGCTCTTGACTCTGGCATAGGCACCAGGTCACTGGGACATTGCTATCAATCGGCTACTCAGGCCACTCCATCTGCTGGTCTTGGGTTCGAGGGACAGTGCTCCCAAGAGGGGTCCATTGTGGACTTGGGGAATTCCACCCCACCACTGGACTTGGGGAATTCCACCCCACCAAGGAACTCTGGTTTGGATTCAGAGGATCCAGCCAGTCAGCAGCATGGGGGGGTCACCTGGTTCTATGGGGCATCAAAGTCCTGGTCTGCCTAGCCTGGCAGGCAAGCTGGCAGGCCAGGCACATACACTGGCTCCAAGAAGGTCAGAGCGGGCCAAGGGTGCACCCAAACACTTAAAGGACTATGTGAAGTTCCTGTCAAGTATGGGGGAAGCCTAGTAGTTCTCTATCAATCAGAACACACTCAAAGGAATGGGTGTTAGAAGTATATTTAGAAATAACAACATGCTCATAAGAATACGTGTATATGTGTATTGATTTAAAAGAAATAATAAGTATGTACTTATTGTTTTATCCAAGGGGGGAGGGGTGTTATGTCCTGGGCCTGCTGAATTGCTCAGCAGGCTCAGGAAAGCTGCAGAGAGGCCCGGGCAGACCACGTGATTGCCCGGGACCAGACAGGCTGTCTCCAGCCTTGTGCGCATGCGCAAGGCGGGAGAATGCCGTGGAATGATTGGCTGACGCTGTCCCTACCAGGGGACTATAAAAGGGCCTGCGCCATTTTTGTTCATTGTTCTGTTGGTGAATTGAATAAAGGAAGACTGTTCTTTGTTACTCCACTTCGTCTCCATGCCTCTTCTTTGGGAACAGAACAGTCTACTTTATCAAATGCCTTGCTGAAGTCTAAATATACTGTGCCCACAGCATTTTGCTGGTCTACTAATTTAGTCACTTTATCAAATAATGAAATAAGATTAGTTTGGCATGATCTGGCATGTTGTTAACAAATTTGTGCTGGCTACTAGTTATAACTTTATTAGTTTTTAGATGTTAACAGATTTGTTTTTTTATTATCTTTTCCAGTTTCTTCCCAGGTATTGATGTTAGGCTGATTGGTGTTTAGTTTCCTGGGTCTGTTTTTCCCCTTTTTTGAAGATGGGAACCAAAATCAGCTCTTTTCCAATCCTCTGGTAGTTCCCCAAAACTCCAAGATTTTTTAAAGATGTGATGCAATGGTTCTGAGATAATATCTGCCAGATCCTTCAGAACTCAGGTTCTGGTAATTTATATTCATCAAGATCAGACAGAATTGTCTTACCATTTTCTTACTTATTTTAATTTTTATTTCTAGTCTGTCTTTTTGTAAGGTCCTGCCTCAGCTAATACTCCCAAGAAAGCAGAACTCTTGAAACTGGCATTGTTTCAAAAGGAACTTTTGCAGACCAAAAGGGAGCACTCTAAATTGAAAACATCTGAGGGGTCAGTTGAAAGTGGTTTTCCATTCATCCCCTACCTTGATCCTAACTCTATAATACACCTCCCGCAGGTCCAACTTAGAAAATATTTTTCCTTTCAATAGGTGGGCCAGCATATCTTTCATGAGAGGCAGGGGGTACACATTTTCCATGCATACAGTGTTCAGACCTCTATAGTCAACGCATAGTCTTTTTTTTTCAATGTATAAAATTTTTATTATTTTCATCATAAAAAAAAACAACACAAATATTACACAATGCTATAAAACCCCCCTCCCCCCACCCCCCGGACTTCCCAAACCTAATCCCAGGATAATATTCAGATATAAGTAAACAAATATTAATATCTCTAACTCCACAAAATGTATTGTTCTACATGTATAGGTAAAATATATTAAAAAGAAAAAAAAGAAAAACAAATTTACTAAAAACCTAGATTATATTCCACCACTCTATGCTTCTTTTGAATATAAACAATCCATCTTCTCCATATAAATAAAAATTGTTCGTTTGAATGATTCTTCAAGTAAGCCGAAATCTTTGCCATTTCAGCAAGGTTCGAAACTTTCAATCTCCAGTCTTCCATTGTAGGTAAAATTTTACTCTTCCAGTTTTGAGCTATCAACAAACGGGCAGCAGTTAAACAATACAACATCAAATTCATTTCTTTTACATCCAGATTTTGTGTGATACNGCTGGCAGGACTGGCCTAAGGGGTATTTTTAGTTGGGTTTTAAAACAATTTTTAAAATAACAAAGGCCAAATTAATATTTCCTTTTAATTACGTTTTAATGGTAGTATTTTTGTACTTTTGTATTTGTTTTTATTAGGCTGTTAGCCGCCCTGAGTCCGCAAGGAGAAGGGCGGGGTAAAAATATAATAAATAAAATAATAAATAAATAAATACATCTAATATAATCTATCCACCTTCAACATTTAAGCTTACATATTTTTTCCCCTTACATTTTACACTTAAATTTTCCCTTCACTTTCTTCCCTCTCCAGTCTATACTTTCAATAAAATCTTAAGTCACTACCTCCTGCTACACAGCTGAAAAAAATAAATAAAATAAAATCCCAATCTTAATTTTTTACCTCTTTCAGAAAAAAAAAGAAAAAAAGAAAAAGAACAAACAGTTCTTTACAAACATATAAACTAAGTTGTTCCATTTCCATTATAAAGTCTCATTTCCAGCATTTATCCATCTTTTGGCTTACAAAGCTTGTTAAGCATTCCTTGCATGTCTGTGGCAGCTGCACTCTTTGGCCTCACCCCGCTCACTGGCTCCGAAGGTTGTGGAAAAGTTATAGAAACTGTTTCTTTTTGTTGCTGTCTCTCTTTACGCCTATAAGCAGCACGGGTCATCCTTTGCCCCTTCTGAGGATCTTCTACAAATAATGACGACATGGCCCCAGGCAAATCCACAACAGGTTGCTCCATCAGATCTTCCTGTACTTTAGATGTCAATGATGATGACATATCAGCTTTCAGGATCGACATATAAAAATCTCTGGCTTTTTGAACAGAGTTTAATCTATGCCTGGTCCCTGCAAAATTTAATATAACACCCAAAGGAATTTCCCATCTGAAAGGTATCTGCCACTTCTTTAACTCCTGAGTCAGGAATGCAAAATCCTTTCTTCCTTTTAAAATCTTAGGAGGTATTTCTTTCAAAATTATAATATCTTGTGCCGCAATTTGAAACCTCTGCTGATAAAAAAGCTGTATAATTTCATTGCGACGTATTCTTGTAGTAAAATGGACAACCACATCTCTAGGTAAATTTCTTTGACGTGCAACCCAGGAGTTCACTCTAAAAAATTTTTCTATTTCTCCATATATCACCTCTGGATTGTAATTCAATGCCAGGGCCAACGCTGCCACAACTTCCTCTTTAAGTTTTTCTTGTGGGTTCTCTGCAAGACCCCTGATTCTCA
>NW_015387567.1:452830-454792 GCF_001527695.2 Protobothrops mucrosquamatus
AAAAAAATTCCCAAGTATTTCACTTTATTAACTACTTCAAATCCTGATATTTGCGTAAGTTGATTTTTATCTTTGGCCGTCATATTCTTTGTGAGAATTTTAGTCTTATCAACATTAATTCTGAATCCAGCCACTTTACCATATTGATACAGTTCTTGCAACAAAGATTCCAATGACTCAGTTGGTTGAGACAATGTAAAAACTAAGTCATCCGCAAAAGCTTTAAGTTTATATTCTTTAGCAGAAATCCTTAAGCCTTTAATCATTGAAGATTCTCTAATTCTAGACAACAAAATTTCCAGTGACAATACAAATAAGTCAACGCATAGTCTTTAGTCTCTGGCTGGCTGGGACATATAATTTTCCTTCTACCCATGCCAGCCCTTCCCACATGGAGCAGAGGTTTTTATGACTAAAGAACCATTTGTCTTTTTCCAAGGCTTACTTCAGGGTCCAGGTGATAGTGTTGTCTAATGGTGGGACGCCTTTTGTTTGCACCCTCATGCTGCTAATTGCTGTGATAGAGGTAGAGGCTTGACTACTTCGGCCTTTGCACTTTACTGCAGCAGTTTAGACAGGGTGTCTGCCAGGAAGTTTTTTCCCCTGGTAAATAGCAGAAGGTAAAATTGGGGGACAGCTTTCTCAGGGTTTTTAACACTTCTAGGTTTTTGTGGTCAGGGATTTTGCTCCCTTCAAGGAAATGCTTCCAAGTGAGAAGGGTCCACCTTACAATGTAGGCTTCTTTTTCCCACACCGCCCAGAGTTGTTCTGTCTCAGTTAACTTTTTTGAAGTGTAGTGCAGGGCTGCAGTTGGCCCTTTTTGTTTTCCTGGAGCAGTACTGCATCTATGGCCACATCACTAGTGTCGGCCTGAATGATAAACGATCTCTCTGAATCTGGTGCCTCAATACCGGCTCCATGGAAAAAAGTCTTTTAAACTTTTTGAATGCGGCTTGGCATTCCATAGTCCACTTTAGCAGCTGGCTAGATTTTGGCTTATCTCCTCCTTTGGTTTTCAATAAGTCCATAATGGGGAGTACAGTCTGCGCAAAGGAGGGAATGAACTGCCTATAGAAATTGGCGAAACCCAAGAAGCTTTGCAATTGCTTCCTGATGCATAGGGTTTCTCATTCTAAAATGGCACACACTTTTTCTGGGTCCATTTCCACCCCTTCATGTAAAATCCGGTAGCCTAGATAGTCGATCTTGTCTTTGTGGAATTTGCACGTTGAAAGCTTGGCAGCATGGAGTTTGTTTAGGACCACTCTGACCAGTTTTATGTGCTCTGCTTTTGTTTCAGTCTAGATTAATATATCGTCTAGGCACACCAAAACTCGTTTATACCAGTACTCATGTAGCACTTCATTTATTAGTTGCATGAACACTGCAGGGGCTCCTTGTAATCCATAAGGGGGCACTTTAAATTGAAAACAGCCCAGGGACTTCCGGCTTGAATTTCTGTGCCGATGGCAGCTATTCTTTTGGCTGCCTGCCCCGAGGACGCGTAAAAGCCGCAGGAGCAGCGTCAAACAGCTGCTCCGCGGCTTGGAATCCCCTTCCCCAGGCAAAGGGGAGGGGGGAGAGTTTCCCTGATAGGGGTAGAACTCCCGAGCTCTCACAGTTTTATAGCTGTGGGGGTGGAGGTGAGGTCCCCCAGAGTCAGGGTTTTCTCCGTGCTTCGGGCTGCCTTCGTTCTATGAACGAAGCCAGACACAGATTCAACCTCTGCTTATGGAGAGATCGTGAGTAACTTTTGGGAGCAAACAGAGCGATCCAGGTGCTTGGAAGCTGCATGGATATGAGCCTTCAGCTCTGATTTTAATAATTTCTCCATTGGGATTTAAAGTTTAAGAAGAAAAAAAGAAAAAATGGCCGCGGAAGGGCATTTTGCTCTTTAATAGAGACTTTCACTTATTGAGGACTTTCACTTTGGCTTTCACTTTCTGCTGGATTATCATTGTT
>NW_015387567.1:458549-463349 GCF_001527695.2 Protobothrops mucrosquamatus
AAATATGGAACTAAAAAGTTTCATTTGGTTTTTGAGTAAATTTGTGATTGCTAATGTAGTATATTTTATTAAAATTAAAAATTTTGTAATAATGATTTGATATGTTAGTTTAGGAGAGAGCTAAAGGATGTTATAGAATTGTTAACTTAAGGGTAATATAATTTAAGACAGAGTATAATTATTGTATTGTAAACCCTGTAATAAGCTCCCATAAGTCCAGTTTAGAAAACACTTTCCATTTAGAGAGGTGGGCCAGCATGTCATTCATGAGGGTCAAGGGGTACATATTCTCCATGCACACTGCATCTGGACCCCTGTAATCCACGCAGAGATGAAGAGACCCATCTTTCTTCTCCTGGAACAGCACCAGGACTGCCACTTGGGATCTGGTCGGCTGGATGAAGCCACGAGGCAGGTTTTTATCTATGAACTGGTGTAGTTCGTCTAACTTCCTGGGAGTCATGGAGTACAGTTTAGGCTTTGGCAGTTTGGCTCCAGGGATAATCTCAATGGCACAGTCTGTGGGCTGGTGACGAGATAGTTCATCTGAGCCCCTCTTGCTGAATACTTCAGCCAAATCATGGTATTCTTTTGGTATGGTCTCAGCGACTCACTCTTTGAGGCCACCACCACTTCTTGATTTGGCTCCCTTTTTGGGTTGTTGCGGTTGCTAAGTGGAGTTTTCTGTTCCTTTGGGAACCTTAAATACCCCTCCTGCCAGTCCACTCACGGATTCCATTTTTTTCAGCCACGTGAGCCCTATGAGAAGGGGCCATTCCATGGCAGGTGGAATAAAGGTTACTCAAAGCGGCTCCCCATGATTAAACCTTAGAGTTCAGTGGCAAAGGTGGCTGGGACACCTCCAGCGGTGGGCCCATCTAGCTGGCAGAATGCAATTGGGTTCTTTGGTCTCCTTAGGGGGATCCCCAGCTTTCCAACGAGGGTGGGACTTATTAATCATCTAGTGCACCCTGAGTCTAGTAGGGCCCTTAGGGCTACTTTTGTCCCCATGCCTGAGATTAACAGTTCTATGGGCATTATAATTGATGCGATCGGCCCACTTACCAGGGGTCATCATCGTAGTTGCTATTGGATGTTCCTGGTTCTTTCTCTGATGGGGGTGGGGTTTCCCCTTCCGATTTTGGGGAGGGGCGGAAATCTACGACCTCAGCACTCTTCAGGGCCATGTCTTTTGGGCATTGGAAAGGCTTGGTCGGTTTTCCTCCAATGGTCTGTTTTCTTTGTGGGGGTCTTTGAACAGCATTCCACAGCCCAGTGGCCTTCCTTGCCACATTTCAAGCAGGCAGTTGAGCGCGGTGCTGCTGCCAGGAGTCTTGCTGCCTCCCTCTTTCTCTTTGGCAGGGAACCATCTCCACACTCTGCCTGAGTAATGCTGGTTCCGGGCTTGGTCGATCTCTGCTTCTTCGGCCAAGATGCACCAGTCATGGAGATGGGCTGGGGCTCCCTGGGTGATGCAGGAACGGTATAAGTCATTGTTAAGGCCATCTTTAAAACAGCTCATCAGGATGTCTTCCGGCCAGTTGAGGCAGCATGCCAGGTCCCAAAATTCTTTAGGTACTCAGCTACTGGATGGCGGCCTTGCCTCACCATCTTTATGCAGTCTTGCACCTTCCAATCAGTCAGGGGGTCTTCGGAATGCCACCTCAGTGCTGCCACGAAGCGGTTGAAGTTCTGGAGCTCTCGCACATCAGCCTTGTGCGGGGTCACCATCCATCTGGCAGCAGCACCTTCCAGGGCTAGGGTGACAACTCTGAACCTGGTTCCTTCCCTGGGGATTTCTCATCTGTATTCCTGCATGTACATGATGACATGAGTGAGGAAGAACCCCAACTGTTGAGGGTCCCCATCAAATGTGACACCCAGGAGGGTGCCTTCCACTCCTGCCATAGGGCTTCCTTTCTGCTGGACCCCTGGGCATTTACCCCGACTGGGACAATCTGAAGTGGGGTAGCTGGGGTGGTCATCGCCCTTTATGCAGAAGTCGCAGTGCTGGCCAAGGTTCCTGGGGTGGGGGACTTTCTTCCCCTGCATGTGGGTTCCTCCACTGGTTCCTTGCTCTTTTCCCTGAGCCACTGGCTTCTTGTACTTTCAGGTTCTGGAAGGCTTCCACCATGAAGTGTATGGTGCGTTTCAAGAGGTGGTTGGCTTGGCTCAGCTCTTCACCTAGTTTTTTTGTCAGCATAGAGTAGCTCCATCTCGTGCTTCCAGCCTGGCTTCCTGCTACCATGGGTGAGAGTGACCCTCTGGGTCCTCCCTTCCCAGTCCTCCTTTTCCCCCATGCCAATGGGCCCTCTTGGCCTCTGGGGATCTTCCATGACTCCGTCCACTCAGGGGGGCTCTCATTGGAGTGAGACTTCATGGAGGTTTCTGCCCAGCACTCAGCCTCCTCCTGCTTGCTGCCATGATAGGACATGGTGCTCGGTCCCCACGGTAGGGCTGTGATCCCTCCAGGTTGACCACTTTTCAGATCTTGCCTAATGTAAGATCCTGCCTTAGCTAATATTCCGAAGAAAGCAGAACTCTTGAAACTGGCATTGTTTGAAAAGGAACTTTTATTGAGAGATATTGAGTGCAGAAAGGCAAGGTAAGATCTGAATATTTCCCATGCGAACTGTTATATTAAACCCCCCTCTTCAAACCCCTTCCAGGTGCCCAACTGCCCAGTCCATGCCCAGCCAATCCACAGGTATGAAGTTGTTATGGGAACTGGAAGGTGAAAGAGCGATAAGGTGCTATTCCCAGACATTGCATCCTCCTCCCAGCAGAGCAGAGATAAGGCAGATGGCCCCAGGCACATTCCTCCCCCCTTTCACACCCAAAGAGATACATCAAAGGTTGAAAGAATAAAGCAGAGGAAACACATTCCCAGAGCCCACAATTACCCCCCCTCCCAACAGAGTAAAGCCTCCTCCCTCCCAACAGAATGGCAGCATCCCGAGAATAATTTGAGAGGCCCAACACTTTTACAATTATGTTTTTGGTAGGTTGGACTATAGGGGTTTTTTTTGTGTGAAGACTGATGCAAAGAATGAGTTCAGCTGCTCTGCTTTCTCTCTACTGCCTGTTACTTCTGTTCCATCTTCTCTCTTTACTGGGCAGACTGTTTCCTTGACTTCTTTTTGTCATTTATATGTTGAAAGAATTTTTTTTATTTATCTTTGACTTTTGTTGCAAGTCTTTGTTTGTTCTGAGTCTTTGCTTTCCTGACTTCATCTTTGCATATTCGAGTTATCTGCTGATATTCTGCTTTAGTTATGTGTCCCTCTTTCCATTTTTTGTACTTATCCTTTTTGTCTTTCAGTTTATCAGAGAGATCTTTGTGCAACCATGCTGGTTTCTTCTTGGATTTCTTGTTTTTATTTTTCAGTTGTATTCTGTTAAACTGGGCTTCAGTGTTTCCCATGCTTCTTGAATTGTTTTCCCCTTTAGGATTTTTATCCATGAAATTTTGCTTACACTCTCTTTGAGTTTGTTAAAATCAGCTCTTTTAAAGTTTAAGACGTTTTTTGGATTATATTCCATTGCTTGTGTTTGCATTATATTGAATTCCAGTATGATATGGTCACTCTTATCCAATGTTCCGGCAGTTTCAACTCCCTCCATCATTTCTTCTCTATTAGTAAGAATTAGGTGCAGTATAGCTTTTCCTCTAATTCACACTTCTACCTTTTGAATGACAAAGTTGTCAGCTAAGTTGGTTAGGAATCTGTTCTATCTCCTATTTGCTGCAGAGTTTGTCTTCCAGTTGATATCAGGCTAGTTAAAGTCTCCCATTACTACTGTGGTATGTTTCCTACATCCATTTGTTAACCGATTAGCAAAAAGTTCATCCATTTCTTCTGCTTGATTGGGTGGCCTGTAGTATATGCCTATAGCAATGTCATTCTTTTTCCCTTTTATATTGACCTATATGGATTCTAGGAGGTTTTCATCCTTGGTTTTGTGTATTTTTGTAGAGATGTAGTGATCTTTTATATATAATGCAACTCCACCTCCTCTTTTGTTAGGCCTGTTTCTTTTGAACAGTTTATATCAGGGGTGTCCAAACTTTTTTCAAAGAGGGCCAGATTGGATGAAGTGAACGTGCTGGAGGGCCGAACATTTTTCTGAACATTCTTTGAACCATTACAATTAAATGCAAATGAATTATTTTATGCCTCTTTCCTCTCCCTCTCTTTCCTCTCTCTCTCTCTCTCTCTCTCTCTTTCCTTTCCCTTTCCTCTCCCCCCTCTCTCTTTCTCTTTCCTCTCTCTTTCTCTTTCCTCTTTCTCTCTTTCTCTTTCCTCTAACTTTCTTTCCTCTCTTTCTCCTTTCTTTCCTCTTTTCTTCTCTTTCCTCTTTCCTTCCTTTCTCTTTCCTTTCTCTCTTTCCTCTCTATTTCCTTTATTTCTCTTTCCTCTTTCTCTTCTCTTTCCTCTTTCTTTCCTCTCTCTCTTTTCTCAATCTTTTTTCTTTCCTCTTTTTCTCTTTCCTCTCCCTCTCGCTTTCTTTCTCTTTCCTTTCTCTTTCCTCTCCTTCTTTCCTCTTTCCTCTCTTTTTCCTCTCTTTTCTTTCTCTTTCCTCTTTCTCTCTCTTTCATTTCTTTCTCTTCTTTCTTTCCTCTCCCTTTCCTCTCTTCTCTTTCTCTTTCCTTTCTCTCTTTCTCTTTCCTTTCTCTTTCTCAATCTTTTTTCTCTTTTCTCTTTTTCTCTTTCCTCTCCCTCTTGCTTTCTTTCTCTTTCTTTTCTCTCCCTTTCCTCTCCCTTTCTCTTTCCTCTTTTTCTTTCTTTCCTCTCTTTC
>NW_015387567.1:463464-516051 GCF_001527695.2 Protobothrops mucrosquamatus
TCTCTCTTTCTCTTTCCTTTCTCTTTCTCAATCTTTTTTCTCTTTTCTCTTTTTCTCTTTCCTCTCCCTCTTGCTTTCTTTCTCTTTCTTTTCTCTCCCTTTCCTCTCCCTTTCTCTTTCCTCTTTTTCTTTCTTTCCTCTCTTTCTCTCTTTCCTCTCTCTCTTTCTCTCTCTCTTTCTCTTTCCCTCTCTCTTTCCTTTCTTCTCTTTCTTTCCTCTTTCTTTCTCTTCCTTTCCTCTCTTTCCTTTCTTTCCTCTCTTTCTCTTTCCTCTAACTTTCTCTCTTTCCTCTCTTTCTCCTCTTTTCTTCTCTTTCTTTCCTCTTTCTCTCTTTCCTTTCTTTCTCTCTTTCTTTCCTCTTTCTCTTTCCCTCTTTCCTCTATTTCTCTTCTCTTTCTCTCTTTCCTTTTTTTCTCTTTTTCTCTTTTTTCTCTTTTTCTTTTTTTCCTCTTTCTCTTCTCTTCCTCTCTTTCCTCTAACTTTCTCTCTCTCTTTCCCCTCTTCCTCTCTTTCCTCTAACTTTCTCTCTTTCCCCTCTTTCTCTTTCCTCTTTCTCTTTCCACTTTTTCTCTTTCCCTCTCTCCTCTCTCTTCTCTTTCTTTCCTCTTTCTCTCTCTCTCTCTCCCTCTCCCTCCAGGTTAGGAGAGAGAGAGAGAGAGAGAGAGAATGAAAGGCAGATGGTGCCGAACGGGCAGGGAGAGCAGGACGGAAGGTAGAAGCTCCCGGCCGCCCCCACCATCGCATCTTCAGCCGAACAAGCAGGGAGGGGGAGCAGAACAGGAGGCAGCGGCTCCAGTGGCGGCGGCCCCATTGCGTCCTCAGCTGCTGCTGCTGTCGGGCATCCCTCAGGGCGCGTCTCCCTCGCCTCGGCTGAGGCGAGGGAGGGGGAAGCAGCCTGGAAGTGGCCACAGGGCAGGACGGCGGGAGCACTGGCTAAGGAGGCGGAGGAAGCGGCCGCCGCTGCTGCTGCTGTCGGGCATCCCTCAGGGCGCGTCTCCCTCGCCTCGGCTGAGGCGAGGGGGGGGAAGCAGCCTGGAAGTGGCCGCCGGGCAGGACGGCGGGAGCACTGGCTAAGGAGGCGGAGGAAGCGGCCGCCGCCGCTGCTGCTGTCGGGCATCCCTCAGGGCGCGTCTCCCTTGCCTCATCTGTCCGTCCGTCCCTCTTCTCCGCCTCGCGTGCACGGCTGCACCGGTGAGTTGAGGCAGCTGTTCTTTAGTCGGGAAAGCCGGTGAGGCGACGGAAGAATGCCTCGTGGGTGGGCGGGCGCAGGCGCCCTGGGGTTTCTGAGCAGCAGGAGCAGATCTCTCGGCCTCGGCGCGCGGCCATTTTATCTGCCGTCGAGACGGTCGAAGACGGCCTTGCGAGAGCGGTTCTTTAGCCGGGAAAGCCGGCGAGGCGACGGAAGAATGCCTCGCGGGCGGGCGCATCGCGGCTGCGGCTCCCNCTGATTCAAAAGCCCTTGTTTTCTGGAAGCATACTCACCCTTTCAGCCACGGCCTTTTGTGCCAGTCCTTGAACAAGCAGCTGCTAGAATGTACTATAACCAATACAAAATGGCCAAGTGTGGGAGGGCCGCTGGACAAGTGTGGGAGGGCCGCATTTAAATAGAGCAGGGAGGGCTCTTAGCGGGCCGGATTAAACCGCAAATGGCCCGCGGGCCGGACTTTGGACATGCCTGGTTTATATCCTTCCATCAGTACATTCCAGTCAAGAGTTTCATCCCACCAGGTTTCAGTAATGGCAATTATATCATATCTGCCTTCATGTACTAATACTTCAAGTTCACCCTGTTTGATCCCTAAACTTTGAGTGTTAGTGTATAGGCATTTGAATCCTTTATTGGTCTTGGGTATGTTTCTTATACCTCCTACTTTGTAACTGGGATTTACATCCTTTCCATCGCATTCTATTTCATTATGTTTTTCTTTTTTATTTCTTTTTTTGCTTTACTCCATTCCTCCTTATGTGATTGGTTATGTAGTGGTTTTTGCTTGGAATTAGGTTCTATAGGTCATGAAATTTGGGCCCCCTCCGCCCTCATTTTTAGTTTAAATAGTTTTGATAAGATGAGCCAGTCATTTTCTGAATATATTCTTTTCAGTTCTTGTGAGGTGTAGTCCATCCCTTGCCAGTAGCCCTTCATTTAGGTAATGCAGACCATGGTCTAGGAAGCCGAAGTTCTGTTGACGACACCAGTTCTTAAGCCAGTGGTTTCTATAAACCTTTGCTTCCTCATTGGATATTGGCCTTTTGTTAGAAGTATAGATGAAAACACCACTTGTGCTCCTAATTCTTTAACTTTCTTCCCTAGCTGTTCATAATCTCTTGTTATTATTTTCAGATTCATTATTGTGTGATTGGTCCCCACATGTAGGAGAAGAAAGGGGTAATAATCTGTGGGATTGATTACTTTATTAAGGTACTCAGTTACATCTTTGATTTTTTATCTAGGGAGACAATCTCCCTAGATTGACTGCCTGGTCTGCAGACCATAGTTTCTGTTTACCTAAGAATTGAATCTCCTATCATCTTTTTTTTCCCTAGTAAAGTCTGGAATACTTGTCTTCCTGTCACAGGAATGCTGGGTTTGTGCCTCTTTTTTTTTTTAGAAACTATTGATGAATGGTCTTTTGTGAGTGTCTGTATATTTTCTTCCAGGTGGAGGCTATGAAAGCAATTGCTCAGTTCCAGAGGTGTTTCATTGGAGTGGGCTAGGGAAGATAGTAGAGGCTTTGCTCTTCATTGTTTTCTTCTAAGAGTGATATGTTTCCATCGGTCTTGCTCTTTAGGTACATATGTTGGCTTGTTTTTTACGGAAGCTGTTTGTCCCCTATTGTGTTCGATTTGGTTGTATCACTTTTCTTCTTTAGGTTTATATATGGGATCATCATTTTTTAGAATCTGTTTGCTCCCTATTGTGTTTTATTTTGGTGTAGTCTTCTTGTTTAGGTTGGGATTTCTTGTTTTGCTCATTGAGTTTCAGAGTGGCTATAGTTGTCTCTAAACCCTTTACTTTTTCTTCTAGTAATTCAGATAGATTACATTTGATACATATATAGTTTGGGTCTTCTGTGGGCATAAGCTGAAATATACAGCACACTTTGCAAGTCACTATAGCGTCAATCTCTGTTTCCATGACTTTTTTCTTTGTTTCTTTGCTAAGAAATTAAAATTTTCTAGTTTAAATATTCTCTGTATTACAAAGTGTCAGTTTACAATAGTTTACAAGAGTTCTTGACCTTTTGTTCTCTGTCTTGAAAAATTCATCAGTAACTTCTCTGTTTTAAGTGTCTGTCTCTTTTTTGTGGTTTTTTTATTTTTTTCCTCAGATCATTAAGAATTTAAAAATTTCTAAAGAATTAAAATAGTAAATTGTTTTTTAAATGTTAAATTGAAATAAGAAAATGAAAATTGAAAAAAATGAAAAAAGGATTTTAAAATTGAGAACGACTTAAACATTAAAAAATAAGATTTTTTAAAAAAATCAGAAAAAAATTAAAATGAAAAATGATATGTAAGAGTGAAAAAAGAAGATTAAAATTGGAACAAAAAAAATTAAAATTAAAAAAAGAAACAGAAAAAAGAAATTTAAAAAACTGAAAAGGAATTTTTCTTAAGAAAGGGAATTCAGAAATTTTTTAAAATTAAGAATTTACAAGAATTTTTGGCTCCTTGTGAAGTAATATGCACTTTTTTTGTTGGAAGTATCAGGCTATTTTCTAGGAGATGCTTTGCTCTTAACCCTCTACTCCCCGACTTGAAAGTTTATCCCTTTCCTTCCTGTCCACAAGTGTTTTGTGTCAAGGTTCCGACTAATGAAACACTTCAAAGAACTTCTAGGCATTGTTTATCCTAAAAAGTCTTTTATTCATGTAACAAAATGTCGGCACGGCATGAATGAGGTATGCTAAGATCTAAATTCTCCTCCCCTGATCACATACTTTGCCAGCATGTTCCCTCCCTTGATTTGCTGTCATAAATCACATTCTCCTATCAGTTTGAAGGCCAAAGGTTCTCTTCCGTTTGCAGCACGGGATTTTTATCCACATACATTTTTTATCCACATACATTTTTACCCACATACATTCTTTCTCCTCCCCTCCCAGCGTCATCTGAGTTAACTCTAAAAATACCACATAGCTCTGCATATTTTGTCAGAGCAAGAACATCCAATGTTAGCAGTGTTACATCCGGCCCCTCTTAAAAAAAAAACAGAAGCTGGAATGTAAACAAAAGCATATGTTAGGGGCCATTTTTTGGTTTGTTGGGGTATTTCGCATGAAACTTTTTGATGAGTCTGTCAGCTTTCACCTCGCTGGATTTCACCCAGGTGGATTCAGACAACGGGTATCCCTTCCATTGTACTAGGTACTGCAATTTCCTTTTAAAAATCCTAGAGTCAAGAATATGTTTCACTTCATACTGGGTCTGTCCTGCAACTACGAGGAGCCCGGATGCCTTCTTAGGGGGAGGTCTTAAAGTGGAGCCCTGATAAGGTTTCAACAAGCTGCAATGGAAGACTGGGTGAATCCTCCCTAAAAACCTAGGGAGTTTTAATTCTACTGTGACCGGGTTGATGATCCTCACGATGGGCAAAGGCCCCAAGAATTTTGGTCCTAATTTCTTACTGGGTAATTTAAGGCGTAAATATTTAGTTGACAGATAAACCTTTTCCCCAACTTGGAATGTTCTTTGGGGAGCCCTCTTTTTATCAGCCTGCTTTTTATAGGTTTCAAAAGTCTTTTTTAAAGCAGTTTTCATGTTTCTCCACCCCCTCACCCATTGGTCAAGTGTCTGGGAAGTGAAGGGCACCTAAGGGTATTCAGGTATTGGGCTGAACTCTTTTCCTGTGGCCACTCTGAAAGGCGTGTAGCCGGTGCTGCTGTGCACAGAATTATTGTACGTCACCTCCGCGAAAGGGAGGAGGTCACTCCAGTTTGTCTGTTGGTAGGAAATGTAGCATCTGAGATATTGCTCCACCATTTTGTCAGTGGATTCTGCAGCCCCATTGGTGGCCAGATGAAAAGCAGATGATAAGCCTTGAGATGATCCAATTAATTTAAGAAACCTCCTTCAAAACTTTGCTGTGAACTGCTCCCCCCTGTCCGAAATGGTTTGCTTAGGGGCACCATGCAGCTGGTAGATATGTTTCAGGAACAATTTGGTCAGTCGTTGGGCAGATGGGAGTCCTTTGCAGGCAATGAAATGAGCCTGCTTTGAGAACAGGTCTATCACGGTCCATATGACAGTATTTCCTCTACTTTCAGGTAGGTCTACTATGAAGTCCATAGCTATTTCTTCCCATGGTTGAGAAGGGTCTGCCACCGGCTGCAGTAACCTGGGGGTTTCCCCTGGGATTCTTTTCATTGTAGCACATACAGTACAACATTTTACATAGTTTTCCACATCCTGTTTCAGCCCCGACCACCAAAATTGTTGGTGGGTGAGGTGTAGAGTTTTTAAATATCCAAAGTGTCCAGCCTGTTTTACATCATGACTGTATTTGAGAGCATTAAGATGGAGGGCTTCAGGCAAATATAGTTTTCCCCCTTTGTAGGCCAAGCCATCCCTGCACGTTAGGGAGGTTTGATTATCTTTGAACTATTGATCGGTGAGGAGCTCTTGTTTTATTTTCTTTACCCCAGGGTCGTCAGGATTAGGGATTCTGCGAGGCGTGAGTTGAGCGGCAGTTTGTGGACTGGAGATAATTGCCTCATTAACCTCTTCGCGTTCGCTTTTGTACTGGGGCAATTTTGATAGCGCATCAGCTAGGAAGTTTTTTCTCCTGGTATGTACTTTAGAGTGAAGTTGAAATGGTTGAAGTACTGTGCCCACTGTACTTGCTTTGCGGACAATTTGCGGGGAGTTTTCAGTTCCTCTAGGATTTTATGATCTGTCCATATTTCAAAAGGCACTTTGCTCCCTTCTACATAGTGTCGCCAGTTCAACAGCCCCCACCTAATCGCGAAGGCTTCTTTCTTCCAGGTTGCCCATCTTCTCTCGCTTTCAGTATATTTTTTAAGAGGTGTAGGCGCTGGGCTGCAAGACCCCACTTTTGTTCTTTTGCAGTAATACAGCTCCAACTGCCACATCGCTGGCATCGGCTTGAATTACAAAGGGCTCCCCTGGGCAGGGGTGCTTTAGGACCGGTTCAGCAGCAAATAGTCTCTTTAAATTCTCAAAAGCTGTTTGACATCCCATCGTCCATGCTAGTGGTTGGCCTGGTTGCGGCTTCCCTCCTCTTTTGCCCGTTTTGAGTAGTTCTGTAAGGGGTAGGGCAATCTTGGCAAAAGAGGGGATGAATTGATGATAGAAGTTGGCAAAACCTAGAAAGCTCTGGAGCTGTTTGCGAGTTTTTGGGGGCTGCCATTCGATTATAGCTTTCACCTTGGCTGGATCCATTTCAATGCCCTCGTTGGAAATTCTGTAGCCAATATAATCTAACTGGGTCTGGTGAAATTCACATTTTGACAATTTGGCATAAAGCTTGGCATTCAATAGTTTTTTTAACACTTCTCTCACCAGCTTTATGTGATCAGTCATATTCGTGCTGTATATCAGGATATCATCAAGATACACCAAGATCCCTTTGTACAAGTGATCATGTAGAATCTCATTAATCAACTGCATGAATACGGCTGGGGCCCCCTGTAGTCCAAATGGCATGACCTTGAATTGATAGCTCCCTATGGGGCAGTTGAAGGCAGTTTTCCACTCATCTCTCTCCTTTTTTCTCACCTGGTAATGTGCCTCTCTCAGATCTAATTTAGTGATGACACGCCCCTTAGCCAGATGGGTTAATAAGTCCTTTAGGAGGGGGAGGGGGTATTTGTTTTCCACACTCACAGCGTTGAGACCCTTATAGTCTACGTAGAGATGAAGAGACCCATCTTTTTTTCTTTGAACAACAAAGGGGCTCCCATGGTGTATTTAGCCCATTCAATGAACCCCCTCGCTAGGTTTTTGTTCATGTATCACTGCATCTCCTCCATTTCGAGGGGGGACATAGCATACATTCTCGGGCATGGGAGTTTGGCTCCTGGCACCAGTTCGATAGAGCAGTCATTGGGTCTGTGAGGGGGCAGGGCATCACATTCTTTTTCACTAAATGCCTCCGCTAGGTCCTGGTATTCGCTGGGGATGAGTGGTTCACCTGGTAGCAGTGAGGCAGCCATGTGCGCCCACTCATTGGGTGGCCTAAGGTGTCCTGCAACGTCGGTTGAATCGGTGGGAGGTTTAGGTCCTATAGGTAGTCTCACAGTTCTCATTCCTTTCTTCCACCAGATAAACGGCTTCCATTTGTCCAACCAGGCTAGCCCTAGGATCACAGTCTCAGTCATTTTTGGAGCCACCAGGAAGCTCACCTATTTCTAGGCTTAGGGGCTCAGTTAAATGCAGGACAAGAGTGCCTCCCATCAGGGAGCCATCGGTTTGCTCAAACCTCACAGGCTTGGAGAACAATTTTGCTCATATACCCAATTTCATGGCAGACGGCAAGCTAATGATGTAACGGGAGCATCCAGAATCGATTAGCATGTTTAAGTCTATTTGTGCCCCCGACTTAGGGATTATAAGTTTGGCCGCCAGTGAAAAAGGCGGGACGTGTTGACTCACCATCGGGTCATTCTCTCCTTCATCATTGTCAAAGGAAGGTAGAGCAGGGGCGGGTCCACCCGGAGTCTCGGCGTCCTCCTGTGTGGGGGGTGTAATCTGGGCAACAGGTTCCTGCGTGACCCGGTTGGATTTCTCTCTCGTCAGCCGCTGAGCAGGTTTCCTTCTCACCGCTGGTTCCAGTCTGCTCTGTAGTCGAGGGTAGAGGACTGGACAGTTTGCTGCTTGATGTCCCTCCTGTCTGCACTGGAAACACTTAATTGATGGGCCTGTGGATGGCCTGGGTCTCTCAGCCATTGCAGTAGTTGGAGGTTTTCATGGGGGTGATTGCGGTTCAGGTTGCTCTGGCTGCTGCTCGGATTCAGGTGGGGAAGCTGAACGTCTAGCTTCACCGCTGCCTGGTACCATTCTTGCAGCTGATCAGATACTGCTCGATAGATGCAGGCTTGAGAGAGGTGATCGTTTAATCCCTCAATAAAGTGATGGATTAGGGATTGTTCAGGCCACCCCTCTATTCGACCTGCTATCTTGTGAAATTCTCGCACGTACTCCAGGGCAGACATGCCGGCTTGTTTTATTTTGTGGATTTGTTCTCCTGCTTTGATACCAATACATGGGTCCTCAAATCTTTCTCTCAGCCCTAGGAGGAAGAGGTGGGGTTCCTCCAATTTGGGGGCTTGCTCATTATATAAATTGTTCAGCTATTCGGATGCTTCTCCCTCTAGGCTGGATGCTATCACATCGACCATGGTGCCTGTGTCTGGGTAGAGATAAGTCCAGCAGTTCAAATGAGAGCGTACTTGGTTGAGGAAGAAAATCAGTTTCTCTGGGTCCCCATCAAAGGTTGCTCTGAAAGGGGGTGCAATTATAGGCTGTTGGGGTCCCCACTGTAGCTGTTGCTGCTGGCCCCATCCTGGTTGCTGGTTCATGCCCAGGGGATGCACGTTCAGAGGCTGTGGCCACGCCCCCTGTTGCTGTAAGCCCCTCAGTGGTTGCTGTACGTTCAGGGGCAGTGACCAATCTCCTTGCTGTGGTCATCCTCCCACCAGCTGCTGATCTCCTGGGTTCTCCACCACCCCAAGCTGTTGTAAGGCCTCTATTAGCTGTGGCAAGCTCAGATGTTGCTGACCATCTACCTGTGGGGAGTGCCAAACTCCCCATTGCTGCAGAGGCCTCAGACTGAGATTCTTTCTCTCTTCAGGGCTGGAGTCCCTGGCAGGGGAAGACAGGGTCTGAAAGGCTGTCTGATCTGCAAGGGAAGGGCTGTATGCTTCTCTCTGCAGGAATTGATTTCTGCTTCTCACCTCTAGCTTTTCAAATCTTTCCAGTGACTCACCTGAATCTTCAGTGGTAGGTGACCTGGTAGCTCTCCACCGATCTGTATTTGTCTGCCAGCCGTTTGTCTGCCAAAATTCATCTTCCCACAGCATGCTGTCTGTTGCTTCCCCCTCTGGGTTATCAGCAGTTGCTGGGTCTTCATGCAAACTCCCTTTTCTCATGATAGATTTTCCTCCTGAATCTTTATCAGCTCCTCTCAAGCCTAGAGACAGCGGATGGAGTTCAGGACCCCAGGTCATTTGAAAAGGATTTAGATCTTAGCATGATGTCAAGGTTCCGACTAATGAAACACTTCAAAGAACTTCCAGGCATTATTTATCCTATATAGTCTTTTATTCATGTAACAAAATATTGGCACAGCATGAATGAGGGATGCTAAGATCTAAATTGAAAGGAATTTTTCTTAAGAAAGGGAATTCAGAAATTTTTAAAAATTAAGAATTTACAAGAATTTTTGGCTCCTTGTGAAGTAATATGCACTTTTTTTGTTGGAAGTATTGGGCTATTTTCTAGGAGATGCTTTGCTCTTAACCCTCTACTCCCCGACTTGAAAGTTTATCCCTTTCCTTCCTGTCGACAAGTGTTTTGTATTTATCTTTTCCCCCCTTCTTTCTTGCCCTTTGTTTGCCTGGCCACTGTTGGGGTTTTCAGATACAATGTGCTGATGTGGGCACTCTGCTTGACTGGCCCACTGCGCTGCTCAGCTGGTGCTGGTCTGCTTTGCTCCTCTCAGTTGCTATAGGTGCTACTGCTCAGGTGATCCTCTCTGTTGCTCTCAGCCACTGCTAATCCATCGCACTGCCCTTAGTCACTCCTCAAAGCACTTTATTCCTCTGCCACGTCTGTAGTGCAGCTGATCAAGATTTGCCATGCTGTTCACAGTCGCTGGTTTGCTGCTTCCAGCTCCATTTTCCCGCTGCTCAGTGGCTTCCGTTTGCACTGAACTGGCTCCATTCAGGTGTCAGGCTGGGTTACTGGGCTGCCTCTCCGTCTCTCAATTCGGCTATCTCTCCTTCTCTCAGATGGGTTGCTGGGCTACCTCTCAGTTGGGACACTAGGCTGCCTCTCAGCTGGGCCACCTCTCAGGTGGACTACCTCTCGCCTGTTTGATTAAGAAATTCAAATTCTCTTTTTAATCCCTCCTATAGCTAATCTTGGTGTTGTCCTGTTGATATAGTTTATAATTCACACAGGTATTGAAAATGACAAAATGATGAATAAAATTTGCTAAGTAAACAAAATCTCCTGTTGAAAGAAAAGTCTTCATCCTGGTTCACCCAAGCCGGGGATAAATAAACATGGCAACTGCTTTAGAAAGAAGGTTGCAGTTTATTGAAGAACCAGAAAGATGGTTCTTGCAGGAAAGAGGAGAGAAAAAGAGGGCTGAGCACATGTGGGAAGTAGGTTTTTATACCCACTGAAACCTTTTGTTTGGAGTAGCTTCTTGTTCCTGTGTTGAGGCTTTGTATTTCCTGTGTCACGTATTCTGACCTGAGTCTGGGTGTGCCTTTCTGGTATTCTTGATGGTGGTGGGTTAATCCTATTATGTCCAAAGGGTTATATCCTGCTTCTCTGGTGAGGGGGCTAATGACTCCTTGAGTTTGGGTGGGGTATGCAGATTTTAGGTGTCTTTCTCTTCTTGACCTCCTAGCTGGGGCCTTTCTGATGGTTTACATCTGCATTTGTACAGAGCTGGCTTCTGCTTGGGGGAGGGAGACCTGGGGGCAGGGTTGGTTTCTGCTTTTAAAATCCTTTTGAGGAAATATATTTTTCTGCCCTTTTAATATTTCCTTCTCTGGGTGGTTGACTTCCCACACTCCGCTTAAAGGAAAAAAAATAGTATCTTATATCATATATATATATGATATAAAAAAATAACACAAGGTAACCCACAAAAATTCACAAAATTTTTAAAAGTATTAGAAATTTAAAAATATTGTAAAAAATATTGCAGTCTCTGACTATTTGTGATCCACAAAAGAAGCTAGAATGATAACTGCAGTTCAGGGTAATAAAAGCAGTTCTGGGGAATTTACAATCTAGGTAATAAAAATTTACGATCTTGCTGTAAAAATTTGCAATAGTTGTAACAGCTTTTTAAAATGTTCACTCAGTTTTCTCAGGATCATTCAATATATTTTTAAAAATTGTGTTCATGTCAGAATCCAATTATATTTCATTTCTAGCTACCTACTCTGAAAAAAACCCATTTCTGCTCTCTCTGGATTCTGTCATACTACGAAGGGGAAGGGGGATGAGCAGGGGTTTTTTATGGCTCTCACTTCCTTCATTAAACTACAAAAGGACTGGATGTTGATTCTCATCAAGAGGATTGACCATAACAATATGGCCATCGCCTTTCATCTACTCGCTCTCTGAACACTCCCTTTTGCCGGCAGTGAGGGAAAAGGGGGGGAACAATACAACGCCTGGGATCTGGGAAAAGAGAGGATGAGTGATCGTTGCCCGGAAGAATTGTGGGGTGGGGGGCTGCTTGGGAACACTTAAAACATTGAAGGATGGGAGAGAATTCCTCAGATCCTGTCTAGCACACCTGCAATCATTTTCTCTTAATAAATATGCCTGTTGGAAGAGATATTCCAAGAGTTCTGTCTTTTTAAGATGTAAAGTGAGGTGGGTCCTTACATTAGACAGGATCTGCAAAAATAGTCCACCTGGAAGGGAGAACCTTGCTGGGGGACTTTGCAAAAATTACCATGTCAGACGATGGATCAGGGAAGGGAGAAAGCCCCCCTGGAGAGGGAGCTGCTGCCCCGACTGAAAACCTGCCAGATGTCAGGATCTGAGAAGTCAGATTCCTCAGGAGAAGAGGTGGTGAAGACGCACAACCACAAACCTCGGTAGTCAATGGGTGTTGGAAAGAAAGGCAAGTGGGAAAAGAAATCAAGAAAGGTGACCCTGAGACGGGGGCCCATCCAACCAGAATGGAAGCAGGAGATGGGGAAATCCCTGTACGCAAGCAAAGAGGAAGGAAGCTGGGCACCGCACTCAAGCTGGATCCTAGAGAAAACTATCAACTTGATGAAGAGAACCCTCAGCTCCCTAGGAGAGGAGAATTCTGAGCCCTACAGCCGCACCAGCTCCTGGAACCGCAACTGGAGAGACACCGAGGAGGAAGTGGAACCTGCAGCCCCGGGAACATCTGCTGATCCAGTAATCCCCATTCCCTGCCGACCCACAGATGGTGATCTGGATGGAAGGCAATACCACCAACAATGAAGGCACCGATCCATTCAAAGACTCCCGCCGCTGGATGTGAGATTCAAGGGGGAGCTGACACACTTGGGATTTTTCCTAACCCAAGTCCTCAGCTACATGGAGGAATACGGGCGGCACATCCCCAGTGGCAAAGCCCATATCAGGATCATGCAATCTGCCCTGGACGGGCCGGCCGCAGATTGGGTGGTGAACTTGCATGACTCCAATGCCCCAGAGCTCAACAACTTCAACCATTTCATGTCCTCTCTGAGAAGGCAAATTGAGGACCTCCTGGCTGATTGCAAAGCCCACGAAAGGATCAAAACGATGAGGCAAGGCAAATGCCCGGTAGCCGAATATACGCAAGAATTCCGGGACATTGCCAGCAAACTGAACTGGCCGGAAAACATCCTCCTTAGCCATTTCAAAGATGGACTAAACTATGACGTTTATGATGCTTGCCTGCCCCAAGGGGACCCACACCAACTTGACGAATGGTACGTCCTGGCAGAGGAAGCAGAGATTGACCTACTGAAGAGGCACCGCCGAGGAAAACAATGGAGCCGCTCACCGCCTGAATCGACACGTGAACCAGTGAAACCATCGACTATTGCCAAGAAGCAAATGGGGTGTTTCAAGTGCGGGAGAGAGGGACATCGGGCTGTAGAATGCTGCTCAAAAGCCCCCCAGCACAACCCAGACAGATCACCGCCAGCAAATCCGGAAAGTCTCCAGCTAAGCCAAAAGAACCTGCCATGAGAGTGATGGAGGCCATGAAATCCTCTACCTCTACTCATCGGGGGGAAAGAATTCCTGCCTACACCGCAGGGCTGGTGGACACCTCAGACGACAGCTCGGAGGGCAAACCCCTGGTAAGTGGACCCATCACACCCATCCTCAAGACAGTGACTATATTAATTCCCCCCATGCCCGAAGCTGTCAAGGTGAAAGCCTTAATAGACTCTGGCTGCACCCGCTGCCTCATTAGCCTGACGCTAGTGGGAAACCTGAGCATTCCGTCGAGGAGACTGGAACAACCAATCTCATTTGGCCAGTTAGATGGGTCCATAGCAGGGGGGGGGGTGCCAGCTACCCTAGCAACTTTACAAATCCACCTCTCCCTGGGCAAACATGAGGAAGACATAACATTTGTAGTGACCCTAGGCATGGAATGCCCAATGATCCTAGGGATGGAATGGTTAAAAAAATGAAACCCCTGGGTGAATTGGAGGAAAGCAGAAATCAATTTTCCGAAAGGGGATCCTATGGATTTAAACCCCAAGGGGATCTACCAAAATTAAGAACGGAAAAAGCATCCATGGGAGAGGAAAAGGGACTACCAGAAATACCAGAGGAATACAGAGATCTTGCTAAAGTTTTCAGCGAGGAGAGGGCGGATGAGCTTCCCCCCCACTGACTCACAGACTGTGCCATAGAATTCAAGCCTGGGGCAAAACTCCCGAAGCCCAGATTATACTCCATGAGCCCAAAGGAGAAGGAAGAAATGGAAAGATTCATAAAGAAAAACCTAGAAAGGGGGTTCATTGAAACTGCCAAGCCTAAAGTGGCTGCTCTGGTCCTCTTTAGAGAGAAGAAGGACAACTCTTTACGCTTATGCATGGATGATAGGCTCCTAAATACAATCAGTGAAACCAACCTATACCCTCTACCCCTCATGAAGGACATGTTATCACACCTCTCGAAAGGATTTTTTTTTTTTACTAAACTAGATCTAAGGGAAGCTTACTATCGTGTGAGAATTAAGGAAGGGGATGAATGGAAGACCGCATTTAACTGCCCCATGGGGTGCTACCAATTCAAAGTCTTGCCATTTGGATTACAAGTATTTATGCAATTAATCAATGACGTACTAAGGGAGCACCTATTTAAGGGGGTTCTGGTTTACTTAGACGACATCCTTATCTTCACCGAATCAAAAGAGGAACATGTCAACCTAGTCAGAGCGGTTTTAAAGAAACTGCGAGCCGCCCACCTATATGCCAAATTATCGAAATGCAAATTCCACCAGGAAAGGATAGACTACCTAGGTTATGACATATCCCCACAGGGCATTGAAATGGACCCAGAAAAGGTCAGAGCAGTATTAGAATGGGCACCACCTCACACAAGAAAGCAACTGCAAAGTTTCTTGGGTTTCACAAACTTTTACCGCCGATTCATCCCCTCATTTGCCTAGATAGCCCTGCCCCTCACGAACTTACTAAAAACGAAGGGAGCATCCTCAGTAAAACCTAGCCAGACACGAAAATGGACAATGGAATGCCAAGCGGCGTTTGAGAGATTAAAGAGACTTTTTTCTGCCAAACCAGTACTGAGGCATCTAGACATGGACAAGCCCTTCGTCATACAGGCGGATGCAAGTAATGTGGTAGTGGGAACTGTACTATTACAAGAAAACTATGATGGGGTATTGCAACCCTGTGCATATACATCCAAGAAACTCATCGAAACGGAACAGCGGTGGCCTGTGTGGGAGAAAGAGGCATATGGGATTCGGTGGTCATTACTCACGTGGCGCCAGTTCCTTGAAGGCAATAAGGTGTGGACAGGTGTGGACAGACCACAAAAATTTGGAAGCCCTGAAAACACCCAGGAAGCTCAACCCCAAGCAAGCCCGCTGATCCCAGCATTTTCACCAATTCCACTTTACGCTCAAGCATTTGCTGGGGGGGGGGGAGAACTTCCTGGCAGATGCACTATCTCGCATGCCCCAATATAACAGCACGCGAGCCACTGACTCTAAACCGATGATGGTAGAATCACAACTGGCAGCGCCAGTAACCACCAGAGCTCAAGCTAAATTAAAGCCATAGCTGGGTAGCCAAACCGGAATTGAATTCCGGAAAAGTTTCGAAACAGATGAATGGTTCCAGAAAAACAAAAATGTGTGCACAATGAAAGACGGGCTGCCTTGGGTGGAGGAAAAGCTATATATACCAACAACCCAAAGAGTCACATTCATGCAGCTTTGCCATGACACAAAATCAGCAGGGCATTTTGGATTTGTAAACGGCAATTTTGGTGGCCATCCATGAAAAAGGACATAGAAAGTTACGTGGCCAGCTGCCCAAAGTGTGCAACTGCCAAGAGGTTGCAAGGGAAATCGCCCAGACTGTTACAAACAGTGGCAAATCCCTCAGCCCCCTGGAGGGAAATAGCCATGGATTTTATAGTGGAATTACCAGAAAGCAATGCGAATATTGTCATCTGGACAGTCACGGACTTGTTTTCCAAACAGGTGCACTTTATCCCTTGCCAAAAGATTCCCACCGCAAAAGCCTTAGCAAAACTTTTTGTGCAGCATATTTACAGATTGCATGGGGCACCCCAACGTATCATCTCTGATAGGGGAGTGCAATTTACGTCTGCATTTTTTAAAACATTTTATTGAAAAGCAAAAAATTAAAAACATTGAACATGGTAACACAGATTTGACATATATCTCATTTCACTATTACCATAAATTACTAATGAGAAAAACCTATACAATAACATCACTCTAATCACAATCTTGAATTATCTCAGTACAATAACTTCCCTGCTTTCCCCCCCAGCATCTGTAAAATTTGTTCCAAATTTGGTAAAAAACCGTTTCATCCTGATTTTTAAGTCTTCTAGTTAACCTATCTAATTCTGCGCAATGCATAATTTTATGAATTACGCTTTCCTTACTAGGTATCACCATAGCTTTCCAATTTTGAGCGAATATAATTCTTGCCGCTGTAACCACATGAGTAAATAAAAACATATCCTNCAGATATCTTGCCTGGATTTGGAGATAATACCACCACTCTAAATTTATTCCTTGTTGTTTTAACTCTTGTTTAGATTTTAAAAGACCCTCTTCTGTCAAAATATCTTTATATCTGATAACCTTATCTTTCCTAAGCACATTAGGGTATATGACTGCCTCCAATGGCGACAACCAGGTCGGAATCTTGATATAATATTGGAATTTGACAATGTTCCAACTTTTTATTAGACCTTGCCGGATCGTATGTTTTAAAAAATATTGATAGTTCCTATTTTGTCCCCTCCACATCTGAGCATGCCATCCCTGCTGGAGGTCATACCCCTCTAGTTGAATACATCTTTGATTTTTTAGGGTTATCCAGTCTCTAATCCAAGATAGAGCCGCGGCCAGATAATATAGTTCCCAATCAGGGAAGCCTAAACCCCCCCTTTCCTTTGCATCCTGTAAGGCCTTTAATTTTATTCTGGCCTTCTTGCCAGCCCATACAAAATCTAAAGTTATTTTATTTAATTCCTTAAAAAAGTTCTTATTTAGAAAAATTGGAATATTCTGGAATAAAAATATTAATTTGGGCAGGATATTCATTTTTATAGCAGCAATTCTCCCAAGTAATGAAAGGTGTAAATGTTTCCAACGTTCTAAATCCACTTTAATTTTTTGCATTAATTTAACATAATTATCCTCTTTAATTGATGAACAGCACGCAGAAATGACAATCCCTAAATATTTAAATTTAGGGACCACTTGTATACCTAATTTAACTTCGAGAGATCTTTTTTGGAAATCAGTCATATTTTTAACAATAATCTTTGTTTTATTTCTGTTTATTTTTAAACCAGCATAATCTCCATAAATTTCTAGAATTTCAAATAATTTCTGCCCAGAATATTCAGGATCTTCTAAAATAAAAACTAGATCGTCTGCGTAAGCCTGAAGTTTATATGTTTCTCTCTTAATTTTAAGTCCTCTGATCTGTCCTTCTTGCCTTACTGCTCTAGTAAGAATTTCTAGTGTATAAATAAACAGCAGTGGCGAAAGAGGGCATCCCTGTCTAGTACCTTTCTGTATATTAAATCTGTCAGTGGCCATCCCATTTATTATAATCTGCGCATATTGTTTAGAGTATATTGAATTTATAACATTTTAAAAATTTCCTCCGACATCCATTAATTTTAATTATATCATGAATTGCCAATTAACATCGTCGAAGGCCTTCTGAGCATCCAAAAACAGAAGTGCCATTTGTCGGTCATTATGTGCTTCATAAAATTCTAGAATATCTAAAATTGTTCTCATGTTATATTTGATCTGTCTATTTGGTAAAAAGCCATTTTGATCCGGGTTTATAAAATCTAGTAAGTATTTTTTAAATCTCTCCACCATTATTGATGCAAAAATTTTATAATCAGAATTTAATAACGATATTGGTCTATAATTTTGTATCCATGTTTTTTTTCTGTATCTGTTTTTGGAATCAGTGTTATATTTGCCTCTGGCCAGGACTTAGGTATTTTAGCTTCAGTCAATACCGCATTGAAGACTTCTAATAAATATTGGTTAAAAACACTCTGTAAGTCTTTATATAATTCAGCAGGTATTCCATCTGGACCTGTCGCCTTGTAAATTTTTTGTCTATTTATAGCCCTAATTAATTCAGACATATTTATCTCCTCGTTTAACATAGATTTCATTTCCTCCAGTATTTTTGGCAGCTCTGCCTTTACCAAATATTCTGTTATCTGTTCCGTACTTCTTCCCTCCTTACTCCTATATAAATTTTCATAAAACCTCTGAGCAATACTCCTTTTTAATTTCTCCTCCCCCTGGAGTTCTCCATTTTCATCTATCAGATTAGCAATCCATGATTTCTCTTTCTGTTTTCCTAATTTATACACTAGCCATCATCCCGATTTATTTGCATGCTCAAAATTGTTTTGGTTAGCTGCCTGTAATTTTTGTGCATAATTTTCTGATTCCTCTAAATTGAGTTTATGTTTAATTAAATCCATTTTGGAAGGAATTTTTATCCCTTTTAGGAACCACTCAGGAACTGACATCTAACCATCATCCTCAGGGGAATGGACAAGCTGAAAATTCAAACTCAGTACTTGAGCAATATTTAAGATGCTTTATTAATTTCCAACAGTCTGATCGCAGAAGTGGCCTACAATAATGCAGTCCACTCCAGCACAGGTTACACTCCTTTTTAAATAGCTACCGGTCAAAGTTTCAACCCCATGCCAGAACTAATCCCAAACGAACCGGCGATCCCATCACTGAAAGAATGGCTGGAACAATTACAAAACACCTGGCCAATAGTTAGAAAAGCACTAGATGAAGCTAGGCATGCATACAAAGCATAAGCCGATAAAAAAAGGGTTGAGCCTACACCATTCATTATAGGAGAAATGGTGTACTTATCTACAAAATACCTAAAATCCCTATAACCCTGTAAAAAACTTGGACCTAAATATATAGGACCTTTTCCAATTAAAAGAATCATAAACCCAGTAACAGTAGAATTAGAATTACCCAAAAATCTTAGGCAAATACACCCAATTTTTCACTGCAGTTTGCTGAAAAGAGAATATCAGTCACCCTTACGGCCAAAAATCCCCCACCACCACCTCCAATCATGGTGGAAGGTGAACAACACTTCGAGATAAAGGAAATCCTAGACTCTAGGAGATATCATGGGGCAACTCAATACCTAGTAGCATGGAAACACCTCCCCGCCTCACAAAACGAGTGGGTCCATAAACGTCATGTCAGAGCCCCGAAGCTATTAAAGAAGTTTTATACAGAGTATCCTAACAAGCCAGACTAACTTTTATACCTGTTTTGTTTTCTATACAGGTGGATCTCTCTTATTGTTAAGGGGGGCAGGATGTCAGAAACCAATTATATTTCATTTCAGCTACCTACTCTGAAAAAAACCCATTTCTGCTCTCTCTGGATTCTGTCATACTACTAAGGGGAAGGGGGATGAGCAGGGGGGTTTATGGCTCTCACTTCCTTCATTAAACTACAAAAGGACCGGATGTTGATTCTCATCAAGAAGACTGTCCATAACAATATGGCCATCGCCTTTCATCTACTCGCTCTCTGAAGTCTCCTTTTTGCCGGCAGTAAGGGAAAAGGGGTGGGGAACAATGCAGCGCCTGGTTTCTGGGAAAAGAGAGGATGAGTGATCGTCGCCCGGAAGAACTGTGGGGTGGGGAGCTGCTTGGGAACACTTAAAACATTGAAGGATGGGAGAGAATTCCTCAGATCCTGTCTAGCACGCCTGCAATTATTTTCTCTTAATAAAGATGCCTGTTGGAAGAGATATTCCAAGAGCTGTCTTCTTAAGATGTAAAGTGAGGTGGGTCCTTACATTAGACAGTTCAATTCATTCATGATTATTTTCTTAGTAAAGACTGGAATCCTTATAAATCCTTATAAATATGCAGAGAGAAAAGGGAAGGGAAAAAAACTCCCCTGCAACAGATCTGCACTTCTTTCATTAGAAATAGAGAGAGGGAAAAAGAACATTCATGCAATCAGATCTCAATGTAATTCATTTTGCAATTATGTCTTAGTAAATATGCTCTGTTAATGGTAAAAAGAACTATGCAGTCAAGATTGAAGAAAAACAATTCAATCTATATAAAGAAAATTTTCTCAACTGAACAACTTTGTCAATGCTGGTATTTCCCCAATGTCATGAGGAGAACAAAGGAACTGCAGTCTGATTAAGGTACAAGCAGAACTCACCAGAATTTGGAAAGATTTCTCTTTTCTCCAAGTCCTGTCTAAGTCCAGACTTTTACTCCATTCACTTTTTTTAACCTGTGGTTGTAATTCTGTGCATGTTTGGGATTTTTTTTAGGATTTTAATTAAATTATTCAAGCGAGCCCCACTTCTGCATGTCTGCTCTTTCCAACAGCAGAAAGGAAGGAATATATAATCAGCAGAAATAGATGAAGTGAGAATGACTTATCTTTCCTATGTACATACTTGTGATTCTTATGAGGGAAGTCAGAGCCCCAGAGAAGGAAATATTAAAAGGGCAGAAAAATATATTTCCTCAAAAGGATTTTTTAAAAGCAGAAACCAACCCTACCCCAAGTCTCTGTACCAAGCAGGAGCCAGCCCTATACAAATGCAAATGTAAAACCATCAGAAAGTTGGAGCCAGAAAACTCAAGAAGACAAAGACCTAAAATCTGCATATCTACCCAAACTCTAAGAGTCATTAGCCCTGCCCCAGGGAAGCAGGATATGACTTTTGGGACATAACAGGATTAAACCACAGATACCAAGGCCTAAAAAAGCGCACTCAGACTCAGTTCAAAGTTCATGCCACAGGAACAAAGTTCATGCCAATTCCAAACAAAAGGCTTTCAGAGGGTATAAAAACCTACTCCACATGTGCTCAGTCCTTGATTTCTCTCCTCCTTCCTGCCAGAACCATCTTTCAGTCTGGCTCTTCAATAAACTGTAACCTTCTTCCCAAAGCAGTTGCCATGTTGTTTATTTATCCCCGGCTTGGATGAACAAGGATGAAGACTTTACTTCCCACAATTATCCAACACATTTGTAGAGATATATTTAGGGCAATTTGTCTATTGTCACGTAGGCTACTCTGATTAGCAGTTGTCCATGGCAAAGGATCTTTCCCATAATTTTCTTAATTTTTAATTGGAAATACAGAGAATTACATCTTAAATCATATAGATATTGTCTACTATTATGGTTATTGTATTTTCTCAGTGGGGTAGCAGGAAACATTTCATTTGCCTTTGGCTCTCTCCTAAAAACAAGGAAAGAGGAATGAAACTTAGTTCCCCCTGCATCTTTATTTCTGAATATATAAAACAACTAATTAGTCTCAGAACAAAGGGAGTTGGTTCTTGCTTATCAGGCTTTAATACACTCACACATATACTGTACATGACTATCAAAGCTACTTTTAGGAAAACATGCAAATACAAAAGAGGGAGATATAGGAAACAAAATTTATGCGCATGAAGTCAAAGAAAAGAAAAGGGAACATAACTAAATGAATGGTCCTTGGTGCTCTCTGAGCTTGCTTGTTTTCTTGTAGATCAGTGGTTCTCAACCTGTGGGTCGGGACCCCATTTGGGGTCGATCAACCATTTCATGGGGGTCGCCAAGCAAGGCTGTCCGCCATTTTTTTTGTCCGCCATTTTTTTTGTCCACCATTTTCCCCCCCTTTTCTGGCGGGTGCCTTACCTCCCTTGGGCTGGGCCAGCTGGTGGTCAGCCTGCTCTGTCTCTGCCGCTTGCCAGCTACGCCTCAGCCGGCGCAGGGGGCGGAACCACGCATGCGCGGCGCTCCCGGGCAGAGAAAGTCCTTGACTTACGACCGGTTGGGTAGTCCTCGACTTACGACCGGTTTAGTCCTCGACTTACGACCGGTTTAGTCCTCGACTTACGACCGATTGGGGTCGCGGCATTAAAAAGGTTGAGAACCACTGTTGTAGATGTTTCATTACATGAACTAGGTAATAATCATCAGTGCTAGTAAGGAGTGCAGTTTGCTGTCAGTTTATATTCTTGTGGCTTGCCTATCAGTGTTAGTGGGGGTGGTCTTAGAGATTCTTTGGTTGGACTGTTTGCTGTTGGCTTCTTTGGCAGTTTCTTGATTGGAGTATTGTTTTGAAGAGAAATCGGATCAATCTCAGGCTAACTTAATTATTGCTATCTTACTTCTGTACACCATGCTTGCACAGGGAAAATGCCATTTACCTTAAACAAAAGGAGTCATGTACCTGGATGCAAATGAAATGGTGATGCCGAAGGAATTGATGACACATAATTATTGTTTAACCTTTTAAAAGCCAATCAAACCACTTCCTTGTCCCTTACTGTCTCATGCCATTGCGATCGGGCAAGACTCTTTATAAAAACAAAGACACCCCCCCTCCCACCAGGCATGGCTCTTCCCTAGCACGCTGCTGCCCATGTGCCGGGAGGCTGCCTGCCCAGCTGCTTTTCTTGGCCGATTAAAGAGCTGTTTTTCCCATTCCTGAAGCTGCTGCCTGAGTTTCTGCTTTGGCTTGTGAGAGTTTCAGATTTTATTTGCCAGTGAAACCTTACAGTTTGCTTGATTGTTGGAGTTAATCTATGCTAATCTGTGTGCTGATTGCTGGTGGAGAGGTTCTGGAGGTCTTTTTGTTCCCTTTTGGGCTGGGTGATAGTCTCTTGCACAATCTATAGATGTTGTTAATGTCTATTTGTCTCATTGATGGCTGATTTGCCAAAGTGCCAGGCTTCTATAGATTCCCTGGCATTTTTGGACTTGGCTTGGTCTAGGATGGTCACGTTAGAAAAATTTTAGTCAAAAATGAAACATGTTCTGTATTGTATACTGGGATCGGTGAGGCATTGATCAGACCGAAGATTAGCAACAGCTCTTTATTGAATGAACACAGAAGCAACAGAAGCAACTCTAACAGCCACTTGACTTCTATTTATACCGGACTACTGCTAAGCGGCAGCCAATGAATTTAAAGCAATATTTGCTGCCCAAAATGTGGGCTTGTAACTAACAGGCAAACAGTTGGATACTGATTTAAACATATTCAGTTAACAGTTTATAACTGCCATTACACATTGGGTCAATACACAACACCCCCTTCCCCCTATATAAATCCCCATATCACAAATAATGGATATAATCTTGTAAGTAAGCAGGTGGGTTCCACACCCGCTCCGATTGCCATAGCATTATTGGAGGCTCCTGGTCTACAAGCCTTTCAGGTAGACTGGGGTTCTTAGATCTGCTCGTCTTGGGTAGACCGGTACCTTTCTGAATGTTCTGGCTAGGTAGACCGGTGCTGTCCTGTGCAGCCCTGTTAGGTTGATCGGTGCCCATTTCTTTGAACGAAGCACATTCTGACAGTCTGGGGAATAAGCCTGTTAACACTTCCCATTCTGTGGATATATTCTCAAAGGTCTGTGTTGATTCAAACGTGGCTAAGTCACCCTGCATCTCCCTGTGAGTTTCACAAGACTTAGGAGACTCAGGCATGTGAAGGTTACCAGGAAGTCCCAGCTCTCTTCTCTGTCAGCGACCAGGGTTTGATTAGCCTGCCGCTGCTGCAGTTGGTCTATGTGGCACCGAACCACACGGCCGTCTTCCAGGGCCACTTTTATGACAGTGGCCCTGACACCTTACAAACCACTGCTACCACCCTTGTCCATAGTTCCTCGCCCAAACTTTCTCACCGAGTTGCAGATTCTGTGGGGGCTTGGGTTGTGTTGTTTCTGCGGCTGCCCAGTCTGGATGGAGATGGTCCAGCTTTGTGGTCAGCCGACGTCCCCATCTCAGTTCTGCTGAGCTGCAGCCCATTGAGGTGCATGGAGTTGTGTGTTGGCAGAAGAAAAAGTCTGCCAGATGATGATGTCACACACCAGTCGTTAGTCTCTTTGACAACTCCTTGGTCGTCCTGACCATACGTTCTGCTGGACCATTCGAAGCAGGATGAAAAGGGGTTGAAGTAGCATGTCTAATCATGTTGGTCCGTAAGGAGGATGAATTCAGCTGCAGTGAATTGTGCCCTGTTGTCGGACACAATCACATCAGGCAGGCCGTGCGTGGCAAAGATTCTGCGCAGTTCCTGGATGGTCCTGGCAGTAGTCATAGTTGGGACAGGTGCTACCTCTAGCCACTTAGAGTAACTGTCCACCACAATGAGGAACACCTGTCCTTGGAAGGGTCCTTCATAGTCTATATGAATTCGAGACCAGGGAGTTTGCGTGGTCTCCCAGTGATGTACTGGAGCTTGAGACATTTCAGGTCTGGTCTCCTGACAGACCTGGCATCTTTTTACTTGAGCCTCTATGTCCTTATTCAATCCTGGCCACCAGAGGTAGCTTCTCGCGAGTGCCTTCATCCTGACTATTCCAGAATGTCCCTCATGCAGAGATTCTAAGACCCTCGCTCTTAATGTGTATGGGACTATAACCCGACTTCCCCATAATATGCAGCCCTTGTAAGCTGATAGCTCATCCTGTCTTCTGATGAAACTGTGAAATTCTGGCCCTGGACTGGCTTCAGGCCACTCCCTCAATATCCAGCTCAAAACACGACTGAGTGTTTTGTCAGTGGGTGTTTCAGCAGCCACATCCCCTGCATGAAGGGGAGACTCAGGAAGATCCTGGATTGCCAGGATACATGCAGCAGGTGCAGGGTCGGGATCTGATTGAGGCAGGGGCAGCCTGCTGAGTGCGTCAGTATGGCCCATTTCCTTACCAGGCTTATGTATTAGCCTGTAATTGTAGGCTGTCATGAAGATTGACCACCTCAGCATCCTTGGGGAAGGGATCTGAGAGGTTTGCTTGTCTGCAGTAAATAGACCTAGAAGAGGCTTGTGATCCATGAAAATGGTGAATGGGCAACCATAAAGGAAATTGTGGAATTTCTTTATTCCAGCTACTAGTGTCCTTGAATAATACGCTATGGGTGCTTGCCGCCTATCAGCCATTAAATGACTCAAAACTGCTCCTATACCATACGATGAAGTGTCACATGCAATACTGATAGGCAATTTTTCGTTGAAGTGAGTTAACACTGAGTCTGATGACAGCAGTGATTTGACTGCTTTGAAACTTTTTTCATGAATGCCATGGTGCCCTTTTATCAGAAGCCTATGCAGAGGCCTATGCAGAAGCCTATGCAGAGGCTCTGCCAAGGCTGCCTTATGAGGAAGGAATGCATGGTAGAAGTTAAGTAACTGTAAAAATGCCTGCAGCTCCCCCTTTGACTTAGGTCTGGGAGCCTGCTGTATTGCCTTAGGCTTTGAGTCAGCAGGGTGGATTCCGGCAGCATCTATCTGGAATCCCAGGAACTCAATAGAGTTCACACCTATCTGGCATTTATCTCTTTTAAACTTCAACCCCCTTCGCGGAAGCGTTGAAGAACTGCTCTGAGACGTTCTGCTAACATTTCAGCTGACTCTCCAGCAATTAGAACATCATCAAAGTAAGGGCACATATCTGGAATATTCTTGAGTGTATGTTCCCTTACACTCTGAAACAGACCTGGGGCGACACTTACCCCAAACTGCAGACAGTGAACCCTGAATGCACCTCTGTGCGTAACTATGGTTTGTGCCTCTGCAGTGGCATCATCCACAAGCAGTTGCTGATATGCCTGTGCAAGGTCCAGCTTAGCGAATAAGCAACCTCCCTGTAGTGATGCCAGGATGTGGCTAACTAACTACCGGGACTGGGTACGCATGCTGTTGAAGTGCCTTATTAGTGGTGCACTTCTTTTTTTTTTAAAAAAATTTCTTTTTCTTTTTTCCCACTGTACAACAAAAATAAAACTGAAAAAATGCATTCTTCCCTTAACAAAACTGTGTTATACATCTCCTATATATTATTTACAATTTATTTACATCAGTAATCATGTCTTTTTCTTTCTTTGTTCTAGCCAATCATAACATTTGTTCCATATTTCATAAAATTCTGTTGCCTCCTTGTCTTTTAATTCTAGCGTAAGTTTATTCATTTCCGCGCATTCAAGAATTTTGTATATAATCATATCGTTTGTAGGTATGTTTTCACTTTTCCAACACTGAGAATATACTACATAGGCTGCTGTCAATATATGTATAATGATGTGTTGGAGTTGCTTTTTGATCTTTAAATTTATTATACCCAGAAGAAATAGTTCAGGTTTGAATTCAATTTGCACCTTGGTTATCTCCTGTATCCAGTGCCCTATCCGTTCCCAATAGCTCTTTGCTTTGGGGCACAGCCACCACATGTGATAGAATGTTCCTTCCTTATTTTTACATTTCCAGCATTCCGGATTCATATTTTTGTACATTTTGGCCAATCTCGCCGGTGTTAAATGCCATCTATAGAACATTTTGTATTGATTTTCCCTATATGCAGTTGACAGTGTCAGTTTGCAATTTATGTTCCATAATCTTTCCCATTCTTCCAGATTTATATTCCGGCCCACATTTCTCGCCCATGTGATCATTGGCCCTTTCACTATTTCTTCCTCCAGATCTACCTCTAATAAATATTTGTAGGTTTTTGTTATAAATTTTCCTTCCTTAACTGTTAAATTTTTATCCAATTGATGTGGGGTCTGGCTTATTACGTGCTCTTCCATATCCTTACTATGTTTAGATTGGATCTGTAAATATGGCCACCAATCTATGATTATTCCTTGTTCTTCTAATTTTTCTCTTGATTTAAGGTTTCCTTGGCTGTCTAATAGTTCTTTGTATCTAATCATCTTTTTCTTATCCAAGGTATTAGGGTGGATCATTGCCTCCATCGGTGAAATCCAATTTGGAATTTTCCTATAATGTCTTCTTTTTACTTTTTCCCATGTCCAAATCAGCGCGTCTCTTATCTGGTGTTGATAAAAGTATGTGTGTGTTTTCCTATGTTTCCCCCATAGAAAGGCATGCCAGCCAGCCTGTAAATCATGCCCTTCAATCGTTAAAACTCTTTTATTGTCTAGGTTTATCCAATTTTTGATCCAGAGTAGTCCAGCTGCTTGATAATAAATTTCCCATTTCGGGAGCCCAAGTCCACCTCTACTTCTACTATCTTGTAATATTTTCGTGTTTATCCGTGCTTTTTTGCCCGACCAGATAAATTTATTTATTATTTTATCTAATTCTTCAAAAAAAAATATCTCTAATTTTATCGGGACTGTTTGGAACAAATATAATAATCTTGGTAATGTATTCATTTTGATCAACGCAATCCTACCTAATAACGATAATTGTAATTTCCCCCAGGTCTCCAAATCTTTCTTCATTTGTAATATCAATTTTTTATAGTTATCTTCTTTTATTGAGGAGCACCTTGTGGTAAGCCAGATTCCTAAATANTTCGGTTAAGTTTTTGACTAACATTTTGGTCTTTTCTCTATTAATTTTTAATCCTGCCACTATTCCATATTTTTCTATTTCTTTCATCAAAATCTTTCCTCTCTCTATTGGTTCCTCAATAAAAAAGACCAAGTCATCCGCAAATGCTTGTGTCTTATACTCTTCTGTCTTAACCAGTACCCCTTTTATCTCCTTATTGCAGTGGTTCTCAACCTGTGGGTCGGGACCCCATTTGGGGTCGATCAACCATTTCATTGGGGTCGCTAAGCAAGGCTGTCCGCCATTTTTTTTGTCCACCATTTTTTTTGTCCGCCATTTTTTTCCCTTTTCCAGCGGGTGCCTTACCTCCCTTGGGGTGGGCCAGCTGGTGGTCAGCCTGCTCTGTCTCTGCCGCTTGCCAGCTACGCCTCGGCCGGCGCAGGGGGAGGAACCACGCATGCGCGGCGCTCCCGGGCAGGTAAAGTCCTCGACTTACGACCGATTGGGTAGTCCTCGACTTACGACCGGTTTAGTCCTCGACTTACAACCGGTTGGGGTCGCGGCATTAAAAAGGTTGAGAACCACTGCCTTATTGGCTCTGATTTGCGTTAGCAGCACTTCTAAGGTCAGAATAAAAAGTAGAGGTGACATTGGGCATCCCTGTCTTACCCCTTTATTTATGTCGAAGCTTTTGGTATTATTTCCATTAATTATCACGCTGGCCTTTTGTGTTTTATATATCGCCCTAATCATATTCTCAGATTTCCCTCCAAATTTCATGTCCTCAATCTGTTGGAACATAAATTGCCAACTGAGACTGTCAAATGCTTTCTGCACATCCAAAAAAATTAATGCTGCCTGGTTTCCCGGATGTGCTTTGTAATACTCTAAGACATTTAACACCGTTCTCGTATTGTTTCTAATTTGTCTTATAGGTAGAAAGCCGTTTTGATCTGGGTGTATTATCTCCTGTAATATTAGTTTCAATCTTTCTGCCATTATAGTAGTGAAAATTTTATAATCAGAATTTAGCAACGAGATTGGCCTATAATTTTTGATCTGTTTGGGGTCTGTGCCTTCTTTTGGGATCAGGGATATGGTAGCTTCTATCCAGGAGTCTGGTATTTTAGCTTTCTCCAATACATCATTATACACGTCCAACAGTATCTTTTCAAAGTCCTTGTAAAGAGTCTTGTATACTTCCCCTGGGATGCCATCTGGCCCCGGGGTTTTATTATTTTTTTGTTTTTGCACAGCAGTTTTTAATTTCAAGGCTGTTATTTTCCCATTCAAAATTTCTATCTGTCCTTCTTTTAATTCTGGCAGACCCTTCGCCTTTAAACATCTATCTCCTCTTTTTTATATAACGATTCAAACTAGTTCTGGATTATTTCTTTCTTTTTGTCCATTTTGTATTGTGACTCTCCATTGTCATGTAATTCCTGAATAATTCTTTTCTCTTTCTCTTTTTTTAATTTATAAGAGAGCCATCTCCCGAGTTTATTTGCGTGTTCAAAGAAATTTTGTTTTGCTATTTTCAATTCTTTTGTTCTTTCCTCTTGATCTATCATATTTAATTTATGTTTAGCCAAAACCATTTCCGTTTTAATCAATTCATTTTGGGGCTCTTTTTGTAATTTAGATTCCAATTTTTTAATCTCTTCCTGGAATATGTTTTGGGTTTACCTTTTCACCTTGTTTTTTCTTGCTGTGTAAGCTATTACTAATCCTCTTAAATATGCTTTTGCAGTGTCCCAAATAATTTGTACTGATGATTGTTGGTTTATATTCTCCTTAAAAAAAAATTCCATTTCCCTTCTACTCCTTGCTATAAATTCTTTTTCTTTCAAAATGTGAGAGTTCATTATCCATCTTCTCCTTACTTTTTTCTGCCCCTTCCAAATTATTTGCAAAGGATTATGATCAGCCCATATGTTTGGCATTATTTCTATTGTCTCAATGTCTTGACCTACTTCTTCATTGGTCCATGCCATGTCTATACAAGACCAAGATTTATGTGGGTTTGAAAAGAATGTGTATTCTTTTTTTGTTGGATTCCGCTTCCTCCACTGATCTGATAAATTGAATTCATGGGCCAAATCAAAAAATGTCTCTGGTAGTGTTTTCTTTTTCTTTTCTTTTTCGTATCACTTTTCTTTTCTTTTTCGTATAGTCTTTTTTTACATCTACTATCGCATTGTAATCTCCTACTATGCAAATATTTCCCTGTCCAAATTCTATAAGTTTCTCGTGTAATTTGTAGTAAAATTCTTTTTGGTTCTCATTTGGTGCATATATTACCACTAGCAACCATGATTTATGTTCGGTTTGTACTTCTATTGCTAATATTCTTCCATCCGTATCTTGATATTTCAATTTGGCATTAATTTCTTTTCTAATATAAACCGCTACTCCTCTGTTTTTGTTCAGCTAATGCTGTGTATAATATTCCTAATCTGGGGAACTCTAAATATTTCCTATGTTGTTCTTTAATATGTACTTCCTGTAAACAAACTATATCTATATGTTGTTTGGCTAATTTTGTTAGTATTTGTTTTCTTTTTGCGGGTGAATTTAATCCATTTATATTAATAGATCTCTTTTTCCATTTTCTACCTGTGTGTCTATTTATGTGTTTGTCTTGTTCTTGAACCTATTCCTTTTTCTTTCCTCTGTCCTTTTTCTTCCTTGCTTTCTGTCCCTCTTTCTCTTTCCCTTACTTCCTGTTGTTGGTCTTCCTGGCTTTTAGATTCCAATTCTTCCTTGCTGCTACTCTCTTCCTCCACTCCTTCCAGTTGTTCATAGAATTCCTGTGCTTTCTCTAGGTTATCTATCTTAATCCTCCTCTCCCTCCATGATATTAACATTCCTTCCGGAATTAACCATCTGAACGGTATACTTCTTTTAATTAAATAAAAATAAAATATATTCCCTTCTCTGTTCTCTTATCTTCTTTGGTACTTGTTTTAGCGTTTGTATTTCCACTCCTGTGTAGATCATTGGATCTTCTCTAGTAATTTTATAAATTATGTCTCTCACCTTTTTCCTAGCAAATCTAATATGCACTTCTCGTGGGAGTTTGTTGCGTCTGGCATAATTTGTATGAATTCTATACGCCTCATCAATTTCTATCAAAATTTCTTGCTTGTCCCTTTGCAGGACCTTGGCAATCAAATCCACCATAATAGCACCCAAATCCTCTTCCTTCTCCTTTACCACATTTCGAAATCTTAGGTAGAATGCCGCCCTATCCATTTCTAGATGGATGATCGATTCCTCCAATTTTTTATTAGTTGCCATCATTTCTGTATCTAATGTATCAACTTTTTTCCCTACTTTGTCCAACCCCACTTCTACTGTCTGGATTCTTACTTCATTTTTCTCCATTGTTTGTTGGATCATCTCAATTCTATTATCCAATTTATTCATGTCCCCTCTCATTTCTACATGATTCTTGGATATTGTCTCCTGCATTTTTAGCATTGTTTCTTGTATAGCAAGAAGTGATGTCTGCATAGTTTGCATACTAGCCATTACACTCTGTTTTTCTGTACCAAACATTCCTTCTATTGTTCTTTGACCAGGTGGAGATGAGGGTGTCAGTGTTAGACTTGACACTGTTTTTTTTCCTGTCCTCAGTGTTGCCATAGTTATCCCTTACTTTCAACTCCTCAGAGACTACCACCACTACCACAGTTCCCCAACTCTCTCTACCTTCTCTAACCCTCTTCACTTTCTTTCCTCTTTCTTACTTATCACACAGTTTTCTAACAATTCAAATTACTTCTCCAATCATATATTATCAATCATTAGTCCATTCTTATCTCTTCCTTTGCCTTCCAAGCCTCGTCCATGTTCCTATCACTTCCAACATCGTCCTCTCGTCGTCTCCTTCCCTTCCGCTCACTCTCACGCTCCCCCCTTTCAATCCAATTAACTTTCTCTCTCCTCTGTTAGCTGAAGACGCCGTCCTTGTCAAGCTCTGGATTTTCCTTCCAATTTCGTCTCTCCGGCCGTCAATCCGTTCCTTTCACTTTCGTCTCCTCTCTCGCCTCTCCCAACTAGAAAACACCGGCCCTATTAGGCTCCGGGTTTTCCTTCCAACCTCGTCTTTCTCCTCATCAATCCGTTCTTTTCGCCTTCGTCTCCTGTCACGTCCTCTCGCTGTCTCTTTCACCTTCCGGAATTTTACTGCCTTCGCACTTTCTCTTCGTCTCCTTGGCTTTGCAAGACTTCACCACGATCAGGTCTGTCTCCAACTTTCTTCTCCAACCACTTTCTCCAGGGATCTCTAATGTTCCAGAACATATTCACTCCTCCATTCCTCCTAAATCGCCATTTTCTTTTCCTTCCCAAGTATTCTCCCTTCACTTCTCTCATCTTATGGGCTCCACCAACACCACCTGTGCCTCAGCCTCTCAGCTTTTCCTTCTTTAATCCTCCACTGTCTTCCTTGTATTTGCGCTCAAACTTTTACGACAAGGTCTTTCTTTCTTTTATGTCACCCTCCTGTTAATCCTCTGGTTGTTAAATCTGTCAACTTGCAGCTCTTCTCGCCGGGTCGCTGCTTGCATTGAGGATTCCCTCACCAGTTGAGCTTTCTTTCAACACCCACCCTCTTAGACACATAAATCTATTTTTTTTTACTTTCCTATTTATTTCATAGAGATATTTTAGACTATTTTAACTCACTCATTAACACAGTCTGTTAAGCTCCTCTTTGCTTCCGCATCTTCTGTGATTTTGTCAGGGCCTCAGATCCGCCATCTGTTGATGGCAGAATTTTCCACACTGGATTTAGGGGGTTTCCTTTGTTGTAACAGGTGATCGCCTCTCACCTCGTTACTCTTCAGGCTTCACCCTTTCTCCAGACTTTTCTGCGCCCCCGAAGGGTCTCCAATCGTAGAAAGATCAGAGTTAAGGGACAGAGACTGTCATCTTGCCTCCACACCGCCCTGACGTCACCACCAGAAGTCCTAGTGGTGCACTTCTAATCAGCACAGATGCGCACATCTCCATTCGGTTTAACTGGTGTGACTATGGGGTTTCCCACACACTGCTATCTACAGGTTGCAACACTCCCTGCTGCACAAATTAATCTAACTCTGCATCTATTTTTGGTTTTAAGGCAAAAGGCACTCTGCAAGGCTTGATCCTGATTTGGGTTATTGCTGGATCAAGGTGGAGGGTGATTGGTGCTCCTTTGTATTTACCTAAGCTGAGGCTGAATACATCAGCGAATTTCTGGCACACAGATGTCAAATCAGCTGTTGGAGTCCTGTTGATGCCAGTCACATGGATGCCCAGGGCATCAAACCAGTCCAGCTCAATCAAACCGGTGCACTGGCCTTCGACTACCATGACACTGAGGGGACCCTCAAACTCTTTGAAGCTGACTTTCATTGTAGCTTCTCCTTTAACCACTATGTGAGAATTTTGAAAGTCTGTCAGCACCAGATTTGATGGCTTGAGTCTGACTCGTTTCCCGCTATGTCTGCAGATGTAATTAAAAGTTTTGTAGGAGATTATGGACAGGGCTGACCGGGTGTCCAGTTCCATTGAACACGGAACTTCTTGTAGCCTGACCCTGAGTCTTAGCTTTTCTTTGAGAGGGCGATGGGCTCCTGTTCTAAAAATGTTCCTCCTCCCGGAGCAGTATCCAACCCTGTTTTGCCCCGGGGCCCATTTACCTCTCCTGGGAATGTCTTCGGGTTGAACTTCCCTCTGGCAACCATTACAGACGATGGCAATGTGCCCCTGTTTGCCGCAGGCTCGACACACAGCTGTGCGGAACCTGCATTCCGATCGCTGGTGCCATTCTCCGCAGCTGGCACAGCTAGGAAAGAAAGCTTGTCAAATGGCCGCTGCCTTCTTCTTGGTAGCTTCTGCACCTGGTCGATCTCAACATCCTTGTCCGGGTCGTCTGTTCTATCTGTGTCTTCATAGTGAACAGCTGTCTGACTGGGGGAAGTCTTGAAGATCGTAAAGCCTTCACTGCTCCACCAGCAGCCTCTTCTGCCATAGCTTCTTTTAATGCATCCTGGAACGTCAATCTTCCTTTGCTAACAGCCTCTGCTGTAAGTCTCTGTTTCTGAGGCCACATACAAGTCGGTCCCTGAGCCGATCCTCTAAATCTGGAAATTCACAGAGTCTGGATGCCTGCCTAAGGGCAGCCATGAATTCAGCAGCTGACTCCCCAGGCTGTTGTTTTCTTTGCTTGAATGCATGCCACCAAGCAATGACGGACAGCCGGGGTTCAAAATGTTCTTTTAGTCTCCTCTTCAGATCAGCGTAGGTGACTGATTCTAAGCTGGCTGGGGCTATCACATTCTCCGCAATGTCGAAGGTCACCTGTCCGCACACGCATAGCAGAGTAGCAGCCTTCAGCCCATCTTCTCTCACTTGGTTGGCCCGCAGGTAATTCTCCACCCTGGAGACGTATAAGCTTCATTGCTCTGGGTAAGAAACGTCAAATTCATTCAGCTTGCCTACCTTGGCCATAGCTGACTCTCATGAGGTCTTATCAAATGCCTTATACTGCTAAGGAGCTGCTGTGTGATTCTGGGGACAGATCCCTCAGGATGATTGTGCCTCCAGTGTGGCTTTACTGGCAGGCAGGGTGGAGACGTGGTCCCTACCAGGGCGCTTGTGCCTGGTCTTCACACCCTCATGACTTCTGGCTCTGGTTCTAGTGCTTCAGCTCTTTCTTTCCTTAGCAGCATATCCCATCGTCGTCACCACTATTGTATACTGGGATTGGTGAGGCATTGATCAGACCGAAGATTAGCAACAGCTCTTTATTGAATGAACATAAAAGCAAGAGAAGCGACTCTAACAGCCACTTGACTTCTATTTATACCAGACTGCCACTAGGCAGCAGCCAATGAATTTAAAGCAATATTTGCCGCCCAAAGTGTGGGCTTGTAACTAACAGGCAAACAGTTAGAGACCTGATTTAAACATATTCAGTTAACAGTTTATAACTGCCTTTACACATTGGGTCAATACACAACATTCTGCATCTCTTTGCTTCCATGTATTTGTTGTTTGGTCCAGACATGGCAAATCATTCAGGTTTTCAACCAACAATATAGAATCATCTGTATACATAACATATAGCATACCCTAACCAATATGTCTGCAACATCACTACAAGGATCTTTATATATTCATCCTTAAATATATTAATAAGTCACAGAATATCATACACCCTTATCTTACTTTTGGAGAATGGCATGAATAGACCACATAGGTGATAGTCAACTGAAGCTACTAAATTATCAGTGTTATCTTTTGCCATTGGCTAGCATGGAATAAGATGTATCTTATTTCAACTAGGGAAAAGAAAGAGGAGCTCCTGCTGTTGGATATACTTACACTGAGCATTAAAGTTTAACATTGCCCTCGCACAACCAGAGGAATGTAAAATGAAGTGTTTATTTCACACACAGAGTGTTGCTCTTTGACACAGAGTGGACAGCAATACTATAGTTGAATTGTATGACATCAGTGAGAAGTGGAACTCTCTTAGACAATATATTAGTTATCTAGTTTTTATTCTGTTTGCCTTTTTGAGATGCATGAAGAATAGGAATTGACTATTGAACAATACTGATGGAAAAAGCCAAATAGTGTAAAACTGCACGCGTGAGCTGAAATATTTTGTGAGTTACATAATGTTTTGTCAATCTTAATTACAAAGAAGACAACAACAACAACAACAACACTTAGCAAAATTCTAAATAAAAGATATCCCTTTGCTTTTAATGCAAGAATCATACATATCACTGGAGGTTTTTAAAAATGGTCTCCTGCTTGAGCAGGAAGTTGGACTAGAAGATCTCCAAGGTCCCTTTCAACTCTGTTATCTGTTTAGTCTATTATTTAATCTAGAATTTTTAGTTTCATTTTAAAGAGATCTTTATTCAACTCCACAGACGTAAAATGCGTCAGTTTACCTTTTTTATTTTATGAGCTGAGGAGAAACAGCAGTAGTTCAGTGCAAAATTGCTGGTTACACAATAGTCATCTAGAACAGAATACATCCATAATAATCCCAGTTTTTCAAACTCACCTGGAATAGTTACGCCACTTTCCTTCAACCAGCTACATAGTTCCACGAAGGAGCAATTGCAGAACCAGGGATTCTCACCTATGCCCAGTCTTCTCAGATTAGGCAGGTCCCTGACCGTACTTGTATCAATAAACATCAAGCTGCAGCGGCTCACATCTAGATGCCTCAACAAGGTATTATTGGCAAAAGAGTCCTTCTCAATCTCCACCAGGCTGGGATTGTCTGAGAGTTTTAGCACCACCAGACTGCTCAGCTGTGAAAAGGTGCCAAATGTTACCTGTGTGAGATTGTTAAAGCTGAGGTCTAAGTAGATAAGCTTGATCATGCTGACAAAAGTGAAATCCAGGTCCTTGCCTAAAGTGTTGCTGCTGCAATCTAGGTAGATCAAGTCACTGAGAAAATTCAACTCGAGTGAGGGCAAGTAGCTGAGTTTGTTTTCAGCCAGAACCAGCTGCCTGGTGTCCAGTGGAATTATAGTTGGGAACTCTTCCAGCAGTTTCCCCATGCAACTGACAGCTAGGTATTGGCATGTACATTCCTTGGGACAGCTTGTGCTTCCTATTGTCCATCTGATTGTACTCAGGAGCACCACCATCCAGAAATTATTGGAGGTGAGAGGAAAGAGCATGATGTGGCATTGCACTTCCTTCTTTGGACTCTGATAGTTTCCATGAAGATCTGGGCCAGGAGCCATGGATTTTCAAGTCTTATCCTGAGGGGAGCTGTGGCTGGCTGTTCTTCCTGATGCTCTCTGCTCAGCAAGAGCCCTGGCAAATGATTAAACGAGAAGAGAGCTTCTTTTCTTAAAAGTGCAAAACAGCTTCTTGCAGTTAGAAGATCTCCATGTCATGTTGGCTGCCAGTTGACACCTTTATGTCAGCTCCAGGTAAGTTCATAGGTTCTTGGCACAGTTTGCATACACTGAAATGTGTATGCATATAAGTAACTTAATTATATGCCAGCTTTCTGTTTCCAGAGAAATTGGGTAAATTCTAAGAAGGACCAAAGTCTGAGGACAGGCATCCCTTATATGAAGAAGTATAATTTACATATGCTCATTCCCCACATATTAAGAACATGAATTCTATCTACCTTTCCACTCCATGCAAAAGAGAAATAAAATAAATTGCTGCCACCTATAATCCCTGGTTCTATGTGCTTCGTTGTAAGGACCCACCCCACTTTGCATCTTAAGAAGACAGAACTCTTGGAATATTTCTTCCAACAGGCATCTTTATTAAGAGAAAATGGTTGCAGGCGTTCTAGACAGGACCTGGGGCCAAACCCCTACGGTTCAAGGTTTTAAGGGGTCCCCAGCAGCTCCATCCCACCCCACCATCCTTCCAGCGACAATCCCAGGAGTTACATTTCCCCCCCCCTTTCCTCACTGCCAGTGAAAGGGAGACTTCAGAGGGGATTAGATGAAAGCTGATGGCCCCATTGTTATGATTAGTCCTTTTGGTGGTATCCACATTCAGTCCCTTTGAAGTTGTACCGAAGGAAGTGAGGGCCATAAAATCCCTTTGTTCACCCCCCTTCCCTTCATCGTATGACAGAATCCAGAGAGGGAAGAAATGGGGTTTTCCATAGTCGATAACTAGAGATGAAATATAATTGGATTCTGACATCCTGCCCCCTTAAAATTAAGAGAGATCCACCTGAAAGAAAACAAAATAGGTATAAAAATTAGTCAGGCTTGTTAGGATACTCTGTGAAACTTCTTTAATAGCTTCGGGGCTCTGACATGACGGTTATGGACCCACTCATTTTGTGAGGCAGGAAGGTGTTTCCAGGCAACTAGGTACTGAGTTGCTCCATGATATCTCCTAGAATCTAGGATTTCCTTTATTTCGAAGTGTTGTTCGCCTTCCACCATGATTGGAGGTGGGGGGGGGAATTTTGGCCGTAAGGATGACTGATGCTCTCTTTTCAGCAAGCTGCAATGAAAAATTGGGTGTATTTGCCTGAGATTTTTGGGTAATTCTAATTCTACTGTTACTGGGTTTATGATTCTTTTAATTGGAAAAGGCCCTTTATATTTTGGTCCAAGTTTTTTACAGGGTTGTAGGGACTTTAGGTATTTTGTAGATAAGTACACCATTTCTCCTATAATGAATGGTGTAGGCTCAACCCTTTTTTTATCGGCTTGTGCTTTGTATGCCTGCCTAGCTTCATCTAGTGCTTTTCTAACTATTGGCCAAGTGTTTTGTAATTGTTCCATCCATTCTTTCAGTGATGGGATCGCCGGTTCATTTGGGGTTAATTCTGGCACGGGGTTGAAACTTTGACCGGTAGCTATTTGAAAAGGAGTGTAACCTGTGCTGGAGTGGACTGCATTATTGTAGGCAATTTCTGCGAAAGGGAGTAGGTCCGTCCAATTGGACTGCTGAAAACTAAGAAAGCATCTTAAATATTGCTCAAGAACTGAGTGACACCTTTCTGTTTGTCCATCCCCTTGTAGATGATGGCTAGATGTCAGTCCCTGAGTGGTCCCTAAGAGGGATAAAAATTCCTTCCAAAATGCAGACGTAAATTGCACTCCCCTATCAGAGATGATGCGTTGGGGTGCCCCATGCAATCTGTAAATATGCTGGACGAAAAGTTTCGCTAAGGCTTTTGCGGTGGGAATCTTATGGCAAGGGATAAAGTGCACCTGTTTGGAAAACAAGTCCGTGACCGTCCAGACAAAAGTATTCCCATTGCTTTCTGGTAATTCCACTATAAAATCCATGGCTATTTCCCTCCAGGGGGCTGAGGGATTTGCCACTGTTTGTAACAGTCCGGGCGATTTCCCTTGCAACCTCTTTGCAGTTGCATACTTTGGGCAGCTGGCCACGTAACTTTCTATGTCCTTTTTTATGGATGGCCACCAAAATTGCCGTTTAATTAAGTGTAATGTTTTTAAAAATCCAAAATGCCCTGCTGATTTTGTGTCGTGGCAAAGCTGCATGAATGTGACTCTTTGGGTTGTTGGTATATATAGCTTTTCCCCCACCCAAAGCAGCCCGTCTCTCATTGTGCACACATTTTTGTTTTTCTGGAACCATTCATCTGTTTCCAAACTTTTCCGGAATTCAATTTCAGTTTGGCTGCCCAGCTGTGGTTTTAATTTAGCTTGGGCTCTGGTGGTTACTGGCGCTGCCAGTTGTGATTCTACCATCATCGGTTTAGAGTCAGTGGCTCGCATGCTGTTATATTGGGGCATGCGAGATAGTGTATCTGCCAGGAAGTTCTTTCTCCCCGGCAAATGCTTGAGCGTAAATTGGAACTGGTGAAAATGCTGGGACCAGTGGGCTTGCTTGGGGTTGAGCTTCCTGGGTGTTTTCAGGGCTTCCAAATTTTTGTGGTCAGTCCACACCTGGAAAGGGATTTTGTTGCCTTCAAGGAACTGGCGCCACGCGAGTAATGACCAATGTATCCCGTATGCCTCTTTCTCCCACAAGGGCCAGCGCTGTTCCGTTTCCGTGAGTTTCTTGGATGTATACGCACAGGGTTGCAATACCCCTTCATTGTTTTCTTGTAACAGTACAGCCCCCACTGCCACATCACTTGCATCCTCCTGTATTACGAAGGGCTTATCCATGTCTGGGTGCCTCAGTACTGATTTGGCAGAAAAAAGTCTCTTTAATCTCTCAAACACTGCTTGGCACTCCATTGTCCATGTTAATGGCCGGCCATTGAGGATGCTCCCTTCATTTTTAGTAAGTTCGTGAGGGGCAGGGCTATCTGGGCAAATGAGGGGATGAATTGGCGGTAAAAGTTTGCGAAGCCCAAGAAACTTTGCAGTTGCTTTCTTGTGCGGGCTGGTGCCCATTCTAATACTGCTCTGACTGTCTCTGGGTCCATTTCAATGCCCTGTGGGGATATGCAATAACCTAGGTAGTCTATCCTTTCCTGGTGGAATTCGCATTTCGAGAGTTTGGCATATAGGTGGGCAGCTCGCAGTTTCTTTAACACTGCTCTGACTAGGTTGACCTGTTCCTCTTTTGATTCGATGAAGATAAGAATGTCATCTAAGTAAACCAGAACCCCCTTAAATAGGTGCTCCCTTAGAACATCATTGATTAATTGCATAAATACTGCGGGGTCCCCTTGTAATCCAAATGGCAAGACTTTGAATTGGTAGCACCCCATGGGGCAGTTAAATGCAGTCTTCCATTCATCCCCTTCCTTAATTCTCACACGATAGTAAGCTTCCCTTAGGTCTAGTTTAGAAAAAAAATTCCCTTTCAAAAGGTGTGACAACATGTCTTTCATGAGGGGCAGAGGGTATAGGTTGCTTTCACTGATTGTATTCAGGGCCCTATAATCCACGCATAAGCGTAAAGAGCTGTCCTTCTCTCTAAAGAGGACCGAGGCAGCCACTTTAGGCTTGGCTGGCTCAATGAACCCACTTTCTAGGTTTTTCTTTATGAATCTTTCCAATTCCTCCTTCTCCTTTGGGCTCATGGAGTATAATCTGGGCTTCGGGAGTTTTGCCCCAGGCTTGAATTCAATGGCACAGTCCGTGGGTCGGTGGGGGGGTAGCTCATCCACCCTCTCCTCACTGAAAACTTCAGCAAGATCTCTGTATTCCTCTGGTATTTCTGGTACTCCCTTTTCCTCTCCCATGATGCTTTTTCTGTCCTTGATTCTGGTAGACCCCCTTGGGATTTTAAGTCCATAGGGTCCCCCTTCGGGAATTTGATTTCTGCCGTCCTCCAATTCACCCAGGGGTTCCATTTTTTTAAACCATTCCATCCCTAGGATCATTGGGCATTCCATGCCTAGAGTCACTACAAACGTTATGTCTTCATCATGTTTGCCCAGGAAAGGTGTATTAGTAAAGTGGCTAGGGTAGCTGGCACCCCGCCTGCTATGGACCCATCTAACTGGCCAAATGAGATTGGTTGTTCCAGTCTCCTTGACGGAATGCCCAGATTCCCCACTAGTGTCGGGCTAATGAGGCAGTGGGTGCAGCCAGAGTCTATTAAGGCTTTCACCTTGACAGCTTCGGGCATGGGGGGAATTAATATAGTCACTGTCTTGAGGATGGGTCCAATGTGTCCACTTACCAGGGGTTCACCCTCCGAGCTGTCGTCTGAGGCATCCACCAGCCCTGCGGTGTAGGCTGGAGTTCTTTCCCCCTGATGAGCAGAGGTGGGGGATTCCACAGCCTCCATCATTCTCATGGCAGGTTCTTTTGGCTTAGCTGGAGACTTTCCGGATTTACTGGCCGGTGATCTGTCTGGGTTGTGCTGGGGGGGGGGCTTTTGAGCGGCATTCTACAGCCCGATGCCCTTCTCTCCCGCACTTGAAACACCCATTTGCTTCTTGGCCGTAGCCGATGGTTTCACTGGTTCACGTGTGAACTCAGGCGGTGAGCGGCTCCATTGTTTTCCTCGGCGGTGCCTCTTCAGTATGTCAATTTCTGCTTCCTCTGCCAAGACGTACCATTCCTCAAGTTGGTGTGGGTCCCCTCGGGGCAGGCAAGCATCATATAGGTCATAATTTTGTCCGTCTTTGAAATGGCTAAGGAGGATGTCTTCCGGCCAGTTCAGTTTGCTGGCAATTCTTGCGTATATTCGGCTACTGGGTGTTTGCCTTGCCTCATTATTTTTATCCTTTCGCGGGCTTTGCAATCAGCCAGGGGGTCCTCAAATCGCCTTCTCAGAGAGGACATGAAACGGTTGAAGTCGTTGAGCTCTGGGGCATTGGAGTCATGCAAGTTCACCACCCAATCTGCGGCCGGCCCGTCCAGGGCAGATTGCACGATCCGGATACGGGTTTTGCCACTGGGGATGTGCCACCCGTATTCCTCCATGTCGCTGAGGACTTGGGTTAGGAAAAATCCCAAGCATGTCGGCTCTCCCTTGAATCTCATGTCCAGCAGCGGGAGTCTTTGAATGGATTGGTGCCTTCATTGTCGGTGGTAGTGTCTTCCATCCAGATTGCCGTCTGTGGGTCGGCGGGGAGTGGGGACTACTGGATCAACAGATGTCCCCGGGGCTGCAGGTTCTACTTCCCCCTCGGTGTCTCTCCCTTTGCGGCTCCAGGAGCTGGGGTGGCCGTAGGGCTCAGACTTCTCCTCTCCTAGGGAGCTGAGGGTTCTCTTCATCAGGTCGATAGCTTTCTCTAGGATCCAGCCCGAGTACGGTTCCCAGCTCCCTTCCTCCTCACTTGCGTGCAGGGATTTCTCCATCTCCTGCTTCCATTCTGGTTGGTTGGCCCCCCATCTCAGGGTCACCTTTCTTGATTTCTTTTCCCACTCGCCTTTCTTTCCAACGCCCATTGACCACCGAGGTTTGTAGTCCCGTGTCTCCATCACCTCTTCTCCTGAGGAATCTGACCTCTCAGATCCCAACATCTGGCAGGGTTTCAGTCGGGGCAGCGGCTCCCTTTCCGGGGAGTTCTCTCCTTTCCCTGCTCCGTCGTCTGACATGGTAATTTTTGCAAAGTCCCCTGGCAAGGTTCCTCCTTCCAGGTGGACTAATTCTGCAGGTCCTGTCTAATGTAAGGATCCACTCCACTTTGCATCTTAAGAAAACAGAACTCTTGGAATATTTCTTCCAACAGGCATCTTTATTAAGAAAAAATGGTTGCGGGCATTCTAGACAGGACCTGGGGCCAAAGCCCTATGGTTCAAGGTTTTAAGGGGTCCCCAGCAGCTCCACCCCACCCCATCATCCTTCCAGCAACAATCCCAGGCGTTACATTTTTTCCCCTTTTTCCTCACTGCCGGTGGAAGGGAGACTTCAGGGGGGATTAGATGAAAGCCGATGGCCCCATTGTTATGATTAGTTCTTTTGGTGGTATCCACATTCAGTCCCTTTGAAGTTGTACCAAAGGAAGTGAGGGCCATAAAATCCCTTTGTTCAACCCCCCCTTCCCTTCATCGTATGACAGAATCCAGAGAGGGCAGAAATGGGGTTTTCCGTAGTCGATAACTAGAGATGAAATATAATTGGATTTCTAATATTACAATGATGTTTTGTATTAAAATGAAAACTGATGGAACCTTGAAAATTATCTTTGATAAAGTGATTAGTCACTTGATTAGTCACTTTAGACTTTAGTCCAGTTTAGACTAGTAGACCAGCGAAGTGCTATGGACATAGTATACTTAGATTTCAGTAAGGTATTTGATAATGTGGACCACAACCTACTCCTTGGTAAACTAGAAAAAGGTGGAATAGACAACATCACCACCAGATGGATTTGTACTGGCTGGCAAACGTTACTCAATTTGTAGTCCTCAATGGCACTACATCCAAATGGAGAGAAGTAAGCAGCGGGGTACAACAAGGTTCCATCTTAGGCCCAGTACTCTTTAATATCTTCATCAATGACTTAGATGAGGGAATAGAAAGAGAACTCATCAAATTTGCAGATGACACTAAACTGGCAGGAGTATCCAACAACCCAGAACACAAATTCAGGATCCAAAAAGATATTGACCAACTTGAACAATGACCCTATCCAACAAAATGAGTTTCAATGTGGAGAAAAGCACAGTTTTACATTTAGGCAGGAAAAAATAAAGATACAAGTACAGATTAGGCAAGACCTGACTTAAAAACAGTAACTGTGAGAGGGACCTTGGAGTCCTAGTGGACGATCACTTGACTATGAGCCAGCAGTGTGCAGCAGCTGCCAAAAAAGCTAATACAATCCTGGGTTGTATAAACAGAGGCATAGAATCAAGATCACACAAAGTATTAGTACCACTTTATAAAACCCTAGTAAGACCTCACCTGGAATACTGCAGCCAATTTTGGTCACCATATCACAAAAAATATGTTGAGAGTTTGGAAAAAAATCAGAGAAGAGCAACTAAGATGATCAAAGGCCTGGAGATTAAAACATATGAAGAACAACTGCAGGACTTGGGTTTGGTTAGTCTAAAGAAAAGAAAAAATAGGGGAGACATGATAGCAGTGTTTCAGTATTTGAGAGGCTGCCATAAAGAAGAGGAGGTCTTGTTATTCTCCAAAGCACCAGAGGGCAGGATAAGAAACAATGGTTGGAAACCGATCAAAAAGAGAAGCAATCTGGAATTAAGGAGAAACTTCCTGACAGTGAGGACAATTAACCAGGGGAACAGCTTGCCTCCAGAAATTGTAGGCGCTCCATCAATGGAGATTTTTAAGAAGAGGCTAGACAGTCACTTGTCTGAGATGGTATAGGTTCTCCTGCTTGAGCTGGGGGCTGGACTAGAAGACCTCCAAGGTCCCTTCCAGCTCTATCCTATTCTAGTTCAAAATTGTGAGAGATGGAGGTTCCCCCGCCCCAACTATGTACTTTAAAAATATTTGGAAGTTACTTAGTAGGGGAAGGAAAATCATGAATGAAAAAAAATGAGCATGTAGAACATTCAGATTTTCTGAACACAGAACTTTAGTGAGAGATTCTTTCAAGATAGAGCTGAAAGGAAAATTTTCAATTTTTAAGTAAACATCAACTAGAAAATGTATCTATTGTTTTTGTTTAGAGATGGAAGCCTTGATTTGAGATAAAACAGAAAATTAGGAATACATCATTGCAAAAAGATCCCTGAACCTCAGAAGAAACGTTTTCTACTTTATTCTGGCAGACACACACACTTATTAGCTTCTCTGCATAGAACTGATCTTGCACATATGATATATGAGTTTTATAAAAAAAAAACCCATAGCAGTAAAACTCTGAATATTATTTTTCTTTTCCCAACTATAATATAGTATAATTTTTCTTTCACCAACTTCCTTCAATAAAAAAGCAAAGGGCTCTCACTCACAAAAATGTATTTCTTGCTCAAGATACTATTCTTTTTTTTTTTTTTTTTTTTTTTACAAAACATAGCCCTTTTGTTCAAACCTTTGTGGGAAGTCAGCCTCCCAGAGAAGAAAATATTAAAAGTTCAGAAAAATATATTTTCTCAAAGGATTTTAAAGAAACAGAAAAGCATACCCAGTTTTCTTAATAGTCACAAGTCTCCCTCCCCCAAGCAGAAACCAGCTCTGTAGAAATGCAGATGTAAATAATCCAGGAAGGTGGGAGGCCACCAGCTAGAAGCTTAGGAAGACAAAGACACCTAAAATCTACATACCCCACCCAAACTCTAAGACAGGATATAATAGGATTAACCCACAGATACCAAAGGGCACACTCAGACTCAGGTCAAAGTTCATGCCAGAAGAACAACTCCAGAGGGTATAAAAACCCACTCCCTACATGTGCTTGCTCTCTTTTCCTCCAGAGCCATCTTTCTGTCTGGCTCTCCTCTTCAATAAACTGCAACCTTCTTTCTAAAGCAGTCACCATGTTGTTTATTCCTGGATTGGACTGAACCATGATGAAGACTTTTCCTTCAACAATTTGGCGGCCCAGATGGGACTCCAAGCTAACCTCTCCAATGGACTGAGACTGGTAAGCCCCATTTTGCCAGCAGCAGATCCCTTGTGTCTGTGGATGGGTTTCCTAGGCCCTGCCCATGTGGAGTCAGGGTAGTAAAGGGAGTTTTGGGTTTGAGCTCAGCGGCTACTTTGGGAAGAAGGTGAAGGTGAGTACCACTAAATTTTAATTTTAAAGCTCAGGGGAGCAAAGGAAATGTGTGTATGTCTGTGTGAGTGAGTGAGAAGACCCTTTTCCCAATCACAATTGGATTTTGCTCCCTCTGGTCTTTCCTAATCGCAGAAAGGATCTGTTCAAGTGGCAAACCCTGGAAAGCATGGGGGTTTGGCCAGAGTGCAAGATCTTTTGTTAGGGAAAAGGGAGAGGCTGTGTGAAAACAGAATGGAATGAGTGAATGAGAGAATTGGATTTGGGCAACCAGCTGGTAAGGCCTTGTAAGCAAAGCCCCAAGTTAGGAAATTAAGCCCCAGGCTAGGAGTGTCCCTTACCTCTGGAAAGCAAGCAGAGATCCTCCCAGACATTTGAAGTCTGCAAACAGTGGTGGTGAAAAGTGAAGGTAAAGCAGGTAAGAGAGCGTCCCGTACCTTCTGCAGGGGAGCAGAAGAGTCCTTGTCAGACCCCTTTTTGGTCTGAAACTGTGGTGGTAGATCCCTAAAGGATCATCCAGTACTCTGTGAGGGATCCAAAGTCCTCCATGGGTCCCCTTTTGACCCAAAACCATGGTGGTAGGCGGAGGTCTCACTAGGAGGCTTTAGTGCGCTGGACCCGATAGAACCAAAGTGAACCCCTGCATCAGGAATAAGGGAATCATGGGGTGTTCTAGTTCAAGGGTCGAGATAAGCTCCCCAGTGAAAAGCTTGCTTGAGGCCTGGGACGGGAATCAGCTACCCATTCAGGCAGGTATAAAAAAGACATAGGTAGAGAAACTATATATATATGGTTGCATAGAAACAAAGAGAGAGAGAGAGAGAGAGTCACTATTCCTATATTTTAATTTCCCTTTAAGTACCTTTTGGTCACCACGATGTAAAAAAGATGTTGAGACTCTAGAAAGAGTACAGCGAAGAGCAACAAAGATGATTAGAGATCTGGAGGCTAAAACATATAAGGAACGGTTGCTGGAATTGGGTATGTCTAGTTTAATGAAGAGAAGGACGAGGGGGGACATGATAGCAGTGTTCCAATATCTCAGGGGCTGCCACAAAGAAGAGGGAGTCAAGCTATTCTCCAAAGCGCCGGAAGGCAGGACAAGAAGCAATGGATGGAAACTAATCAAGGAGAGAAGCAACCTAGAACTAAGGAGAAACTTCCTGACAGTTAGAACAATTAACCAGTGGAACAACCTACCTCCAGAAATGGTGCATGCTCCAACACTGAAGTTTTTAAGAAGAGACTGGACAACCATTTGTCTGAAATAGTATAGGGTTTCCTGCCTGAGCAGGGAGTTGGACTGATGACTTCCAAGTCCCTTCCAACTTTATTATTATTATTATTATTATTATTATTATTATTATTATTATTATTATTATTATTATTATTATTATTATTATTATTATTATTATTATTATTATTATTATTATTATTATTATTATTATTTGTTTCTAATCCAAAGAGAAAAGAATTTTAAAATTCTGCTAGAAATTCTGCTTAAAATAAACCACCAAAAGGAAAATACCTTCATTCTGGCCAACAAACAGAGTGAAGAAAAATGTTTTGCTTTGTTTTTCTCTCCCCTTTCTCTATCTGTACTCTTAAGAACAGCCCAAAGTTAGCAGGAGGGAATGTTTTAAGTTCATCTGCTGGAAAAGTTTCACTCTTGCATTTACTGTATGTGTTGTAAATGGGTTTTATCTGTCTATCCTTTTCTTGAAACATGCCCAGCATTTTTCAAGTTGCAACTCTTTAGTCTTCTTTAATATGTTACAAATGTTCAGTTTCAGAAATGAGAGCTTTCATTTTTGTTCTCTTACCAGAATCCAGCCTCTCTTTTGTCCTCATCTGTGTTGTCCCCATCTTCTCTGTTTCTTTAACCACTGCAGTATTAATGCCTTTCAAACTCTGTCTGCAAGCTACCCCCCACTCCCAATTCTACTTCTCCTTTTCTTATCCTCTGTTCCCTATGCCTTTGTCTGCCTCCTGGGAATGTCCACCAAGAAAGGGGGGAGGAGATCCTGCTCTCATGTCTTTCAGCCCTACATAGATGACTCACAACCTTTTGGAAGCAGAGCACACTGACCCAGATGCTGCCTCCATCCATTTGAGCTATGGAATTGGGTTTTGAATCCAGCCATCCACTAAAAAGCCATGATGCAACCTGAGTGGAACAGATCTTCCCAGGTCCTGCCATTCATCCAGATGCCTGTGAAAGCTGCAGAGGAAGGAAGGAGTCCTGGAGCCATTGGTCCCCACATGAAGCCTCAGAAGAAAATTAGGAAGACTATGGCGGGAGGGTGGAAACTCATTGTAAGGTTTTCTTTCTTGCCCCATTTGTGTTGTAATTAAGCAGTTGAATGTATTTATGGAGTGATGGCATTTGGGAATAGTTGGCACAGCAAGTACTGAACACCTTGGACTTCTGTCTGGTGGGAGGGAAAATTTGTCCAGGATGGTTGTATTGTCTGTTTTGTAGAAGCAACTGCAGAGACACACACCATTCATAATCACACTGAGTCTATCTCTTTCACCTACCTCCAGCCTGATTCTTGTCTTGTGTCATTAAATCTTTGTAGGAACAACTTCCAGCAAATTTCAAGGGGGAGGGAACCAGCCCCCCCTCAGACAATTTGCAATTCATATGCCCTGACTGAGGAAGTAGCAGAAAAGAGATCTCCAAACCTAAGCCCTGAATATCTTGCACTGGTGGACTCAGATTGGGAGTCGTAGGGCTCACTATGTGCAATTTAAGAAAAGATTAATAGCCTGGCTTGCATACTGGCTAACCTCAATTGGACATTACAAACCTGGATGCACTGAACTAAGAGCTAAGGCTGGAAACAACCGTTGAAAATGGGCAGCCAGTGGTTATGTACTGATGAAGACCATGGCTGTGATGAATTTTGGGAGGAATGTGCAAAACTGACTGGAAGCTCAAAGTGACATCCAACATTTAAAAAGAATTGGCACAGAATATTGGACAGTATAAATTTCTTTTCCATCTAACAGAACTTTTACCCTGGCTTTAGACCTTCATGGTTGAACTCTATTAGTGCCTCCTTTTTTCCCATTAACAGTTTAAAGCTTGTTTATCAAGTCTCCCTGACCAGATCAATTTTAATCTTGTGCCAGTAAGTGTTTCATTCATACACTTATGGCACAAAGGGGGGATTTGTGGGAAGTCAGCCCCCCCAGAGAAGGAAATATTAAAAGGGCAGAAAAATATATTTTCTCAAAGGATCTTAAAGAGGCAGAAAAGCATGCCCACTTTTCTTAATAGTCCCAAGTCTCCCTCCCCCAAGCAGAAACTAGCTCTGTAGAAACGCAGATGTAAACCATTCAGAAAGGTTGAAGGTAGAAGATTAAGAAGACAAAGACACCTAAAATCTACATACCCCACCCAAACTCTAAGACAGGACATAATAGGATTAACCCACAGGTACCAAAGGGCACACTCAGACTCAGGTCAAAATTCATGCCACAGGAACAACTCCAAACAAAAGGCTCCAGAGGGTATAAAAACCCACTCCCTACATGTGCTTGCTCTCTTTTCTTCCAGAGCCATTTTTCTGTCTGGCTCTCCTCTTCAATAAACTGCAACCTTTTTTCTAAAGCAGTCACCATGTTGTTTATTCCCGGCTTGAACTGAACCATGATGAAGACTTTTCCTTCAACACTTTATTTGCATTAAAATAGCCCTTCCATTTTATACTAATCAGTTTTATATTGATCAGAAAATTTTGTGCATGTGCATAAAATATTGGAGTGCAATTCTGAAAGATATTTTTTAAAAAATGTTCAAACAGCTTACATAATATCTCACTGGTATTTTTTTTTATATCTGTCTAATAAATAATCACATTTGGATCTTTGCTAGCAACTGTGATCTATTTCACATAAAGCAAATTTGATGGTACTGGAATGGAAACTTTAAATTTTATTTGAAAGGTTATGTGTAAAAGTTACATTGGGTTGTTAAAATTATTGTTAGCTTGTAATACACAACTGCTGCTTTGGTATTTAACAAAAAGCAATGATACCCATATCCTATTCCTGAGAAGGTAATACTGACAAATAGGGTTACCTGAAACCCCAACCCCCCAATTTCTTTATTAAGATTCTGCCAAAACCATATTGACAATAGGTTTACTAAAATCACTGCTTATTTCAGCTATTATTGGCAGGCCTCTGAAACAAATATGTGAGACTGATTGCCTGAAACACTGTTTCACCAAGGTTGATTTATTGTTTATTTAATGACAGAATCATTACATGATTAAGGACTTTTCTGCTATTTTGCTCTGTAAACCAGATTTAGGAAATCCCTTTCTGGATTTCAACCCCTTCTTTCACTTTGGACACAGAGTTGGCCATGTGTTTTGTCTGGACTATATGGTAATAGATCTCCCATTGGAGGGATTTCTTAGCTTCTTTCGTCCCCTCTCTCTTTGAAAGTAACGGCAATTGCTTTGTCTTTGATGGGCGTGACTCATAAAGAATGGTGAAGAAACCCCCCCTCCCCCGTCAAAACTTATTTACAGTACTCCCTGTCACTTGGGCTAAAATTGGTCAAGTATTTCTATCATTTCAACCAAGAGTAAAAAAGACATAAAAATGTTCCACTTCATTTTTTGTTTACTGCAAACAAAATAAAAGGTCTAGCCTTTCTTGGCTATAGTCAGATAGTAAAGATACTGAATGAACTACAGCTGTTTTATTTTGCACCACATGTGGTAGCAGTCTCAGAGGAAGCATGCTTAGACTACAGAATAAGTTCTCATTCTATTTGGGAGACTTCCCTCCAAGCCTGTAGGCCCTATGCACTGTCAAAATCAGTGCTTCGTGAATAAGTGACTAACCTAGTGTTTCTCAATGTTGGTAGCATAAGATCAGTGGATGTCAATTCCCAGAATACCCTAGTCAGCAAAGGAGCAGAATTAATTTTAAAGCTACCAAGGTTGAGAAACATGGACTAAGCTCTGAGTCTTCAAGCAAGCTTGATGTCTCTTTATTGGTAACCACTTAGCAAGAGAAGCTTCAGCTGTGTATGCTCAATGAGAGGATTTAAATTATACAGGATCTGCCCTCTGCTGCTGGAAGGAACTATGCTTTCTTATTTCATGTTCCTGACTCCTACATTCTTGACCAAGTCTGGTTTTTCTCTTTGAGTTCTTAAGACATTGTGTATTTTTGGATTATAGATTATTTGACATGGCTTTACATCTCTTCCTCAGCCACACTTGTCTGCTTCCTCCTCCTAAATCCACTCCTGTTTTTATGTCACATCTGCTCCCACCTACCTACTCTGCTGGCACCTTTCCTCAGTGTGTGGTTGTTCCCTAGCACCTCCATATAATTGCACATGTTGCACCTATAACATGACTGCTGCTGCACAAGCTTTCCATACACACACACTCCCACCACTGAGGCCATGACACAACATATTCTATTTTGCTTTCCCCATGAATGAGAATCACAATAGCTACTCCAGCATAGTACAGAACTGCTGCTCCACAACTACCTCATAGACTCTAGAAGAGAATAGGTTTTATTAGGACTAGTAACTTTTTAAACTCTGAGAGCCCTGTAGCATTTATTTTGCTGTATGCTATGTCAACTAGTATATTTTTGTAGGAAGAAAAATCTGATCTGGTTCCAAGCTGGGAGAAAGATGCTGGAAATAAAATGGAGGCAGGCTGCAGGAAAGAAAGTCTCTGTTTATTTGATAGTCAGAAACTAAAATGGCAGCAGCATGTTTCTGAGGTGGCTGACAAATTAGCTTGATGAGAGCAAGGATTTTTATACAGTTTACAATATTTTGTAATTTTGAGGCTTGCTTTGTGCGCTTTTATTATTTGATTGGTTTTACTTCACAAGGCTTGTGATGGGTCTTAAGTATCAGCTTCCCTTGGTCTTAATCCTGTCAAGCAAATGTAATTGATTTTATCCTGTTATCTTTAATCTGTCTGTTGCCTCTAGCATGCCTCCTTTAGTGAATAGGTAGGCTTGAGTCAATGTTTCCACTTTTCTCAATGACCAGGATTGCTCAAGTTCATGAGTGAAACATTGTTTCAGTATTTCTTTTTCTGAGCTTTATTCTTGTGATTGGGGGGCATAGTAAAAAGGATTTGGGAAGGGCATGCGTTCTTACCACATTTCCATTACATTAATTGTTTTTTTCAGTTGAAATGGACTTGGGCTGAAACTCAAAATGCTTAAAAAAAAGGAGAGGTTTTCAACTTCTCTTAATGCCAGTACTGGGAAAAAAAATCTTTCGGATTCTTTCCATTGTGCAGTTTTCATGAGTGAGGCCTGAGTGACTGCTTTTGCTTATTCCTACCAAAATCTCGATTCAGAGACAAACTTTTTATAGCCAATCACATAAAAAGGAGGTTAGTAGAAGTAGTGTATACCTTTTTTTAATGAAAATTATCAGCACTTTTGATCAGTGACGTCATCAAAGTAAACAAACCCACATGCTGATTACGTCAGCCGGTCATGGCCCTAAATGGAAGTGACGTGCTCAGCCCCCACCCTCCGGATGTGACATGCTGGCCTAATCCCATCAAGAGTGGCAGTCAACCCTCTGGGTACATGATTAGGTTAACCCTAGACTAATTCTATGGACATTCAAAACCAAAAAAAGCTAAGTAAAGTGAATAATTAGCAGAGGCCTGTGTTTTTGGGAAACAAGCCCTACTTTGGGGAGCTGTGAAATAAAAAATAAAAAAAGGCTTTTTATTTCTAATCGTTCTAGCCTAACGATGCTTTTAATTTTTGTGGAGTTTTAAAAATCAGTGCCTCAAAAGCTGGGGAAAAAGGAGCCCCTAAAAGGCAGCCAGAGCCTGCATTTAACCCCTTTTTTCTAAAAGGTATTTATTTCTAGGTGGCTTTAAAATTATTTCCTCGAATGCAGGGGAAAAAACAAACAAACCACGGCCCTTTTAAAACCCACAGCTGGTTTTTACCTTTGTAAAAATCTAAAGACACATATTTTGCCATTTGCACCCTGAATAAAATTTATTCTGTCCCCACTATAGCAAAAAACAAGGAATATTAACAGGAATTAAAATGCTCACAAGAGGCAAGCAGCCAGGCGGCAAGTAGGGGTTTAAAACTTGTTCAGGCATGTCAGGACTGGGATTCCGCGCATGCGTGTTTCTGAGGCCTTGTTTGGGACATGCCCGGGCATGTCATACTCCCGTGATCTGGGCAGGCGCAATGCTCAAGGGCGTGGCATTGCAAGGGGCAAGGGAGTTTGTGCGGGCAGGCCTGAATAGCTAGCGATTTAATTCCAGCAGTCTTTTGAAGATGGCAACCTCTGATGGTGATTTGTTTGATGTAAATTTGACCCCCAAACCTCCCAAGCGTGGACGCAGAATAAGAAAAGGACCTGAGTTATACAGCTTCATTGAAGAGAACAAACTTATAAAGCCTTGTTATTGCAGATTCTGCAAAACATCAAATGGTAAGTATATATACCATACCAGCTATAAGGGAACTTCTCCCGCCCTGTATGAACTACAGCCCTGAGGAAGTTGGCAGTTTGCCAACGAAAGCTAGGTTTTCAATTTTTGTAGATTTCTTTTAATAATTTTGTAGGTTTTAACCAGTATTTGTCATGTTGGTTTTTACCATCAAATATTTTTAGAGTATCTTCTTCTCCTGATGTTCTTTACTTCTTGTTGTGATATATATATATATATATATATATATATATATATATATATATATATATATATATATATATATGTGTGTGTGTGTGTGTGTGTGTGTGTGTGTGTGTATGTGTATGTGTATGTGTATGTGTATGTGTATGTGTATGTATATATGTATATATGTATATATATATATATGTATATATATCCAAATTTCTTTTTTCTGACAGAGAGTAAAGAATTAAATTGGGAGACTAAGATGGACCATTTCTGGCTTTTTTGCCTTCATCAGTTAGCCATACCCTTTTTATGGGATTCGAACCTGGGAAGTTATACATCCTAGGCAGTGATTTAGCCACTGAGCCACAGGTTCTCTTCCCCTCTTTGCCAGCAGAGTCAAGGGAGTAATTATAGGGAGTTCAGACAGATCGGTCTGATTGTGAACACCTTGACATTTTCAACTGCCATACTGCAGTTTTACTCTTTTTACAATATCTCTTGCCTTGCCGCCCCCAACTAGGGGCATAGAGCAGGCTCA